>NW_026855993.1:0-5044 GCF_026571515.1 Ruditapes philippinarum
AAAAGAGTTCTTTGAGTGAATTTACATTATAAAAGCTATTACGGGCCTGTGAAAAATCATGACATTCCAGAAGAAAATGCTTGACAGTAAAATTTTCATTGCAAGCTACACAGAAAGGGGCATTGTCATTCGTTAGGAGATAAGAATGGGTAACTTTAGTGTGTCCAATTCGACATCGAAGAAGAACTGTTTGATCATGGCGGTTTGACAAGACAGAGATGGTGACACATCAAGAGATGGGTTTATATCATGAAGTTTATTAAAGACGGCATTGTCCCAATTTGCTTTCAATTCAAGTAGTAAACCAACAAATAATACACTACGAATTAATTGTTTCATATCCGATTAATCCAGTGGCCTTAGTTACTGAAATAAAATGTATCAGATATGTATGGTGGTTAAGTTGAAATAATCAATGTATAAGAAGGTCCAATGCATTCCCTCCCATTGTCCGCCCCTGAATGTTTGATTTAAAAATATACATACGCATCATATTTCTTTTAAAGCGCCGTCACATGTTGAATTATTATGTGCGTTATATTGAATCACAGCAGCTATTGTTTTCATCGCTTAAACGGTATATCAATTCAATTTAATTGCCGGAAACGGCAATAAGGACTGTCCATATTGTAGTCACTGTAATATCCTAGCCTACATGGTATTAGTATGAAAGCCACTTTGACCGTTTATTTTTCGGTGGCTCCGTAGGACTGTTTTTCAAATCAGTTGCAGATCTAGGCTTTTTTCTTGGTTTCATTAAGTGTATAGGCACGTTGATTTGGTTCAGTGCTGTTTTAAAATACTCAAAATCATCTGGAGGGTCCCTTGATCCCTCACTTACTATAGAACTGTATATGTAATCTTTGTGATGCTTGAATTCATTTTTCTCCCGTGAATTCGCAGAATGGCTGGTGTGTTCACTTGGAAGACATTTTATTTTTTCCGAAAGTCATTATGTAGAGCAACAGTGATATAGCCCTTTCTCTGAAAAACTTTGGAAAAGTGTTGGTTATAATTTTTGTGAAGTGATCGGTGACTGATTGGTGGTTGTCAGCTGTAGGCAAACTCGAGTCAGATTCATAAGATTTTCCCATGTCGGCAGTGGCAGCTGCAACTTCATTCAAATTTTAAGGAGCTGCTGGTGAAGAAGTCGAAAACATTTCTGTCTTCTTGTGGTCTTTTTTTTGGGGCGTCTCTTTGTGTTGTTGATGCTGATGTTCCTGGTATTGCTTCTGAATCAGCTGCTGATATCGATATGCCGGTATCAGTATCAGTTTCCGAAAGCCCTTCTCTTTCCCCGCTTGCATTTGCATTCACTATCACAGACTTCTGTGCATTCACTATCACAGACTTCTGTGGTTGACCACTGTCTTCGTCACTTGACGAAGATGAATCACTTTCGAATATTCCTTGTCGAAATGCTTCAGAAATGCCGTCACTAAATTTCTTATACAAGTAGCGTATATGTACATTAACTCTCTCTTCGTATTATTATCAACATACTTCACTGCAAGTCTCCTTAATATGTTCTTGTGTTTGCATAGAGCTAAAAAGTCTTCGTCCGAAATTTCAATGTTTCCGTGCAACAGGTTAAGGCAAATTTCAGATATAACTTGTACCTGCTCCCTTGAAAGACAGTGGAGAAGTTGCTTTCTTTGACAGCCAAATATCGCAAAAAGTCAATATGGCGGGCAATATGGTACGTGATGCACTCATTTGAATGTTGCCAGTATATAATTCGCTTCATAAATATCACACCTGTCGTTTAATCTACTATAAATAATATCCAGAGCAAACTAATTACTCAAGTTCGTATATCACTGGTAATTGTCCGGGTAACACGTTCGATCGCAGTTTATAATCGGAATGTGTACTCTGTGGACTGAGATCAATTATTAAAGGACTATACTGATCCGTTGTAAACGGCAAGAAAGTGTTTTGGAATGGCACGTAAGTGTCACATTGAAGGTTCCATGATAACCGCCGTATGAACACATTTGCGGATGTTTCTAAATTCAAAATTTTACTATTTCACGTTTAAATGTTGAATTCTGCTTAAGCCGGTGCTAGGGGGCGTGGACGGTAACTTGCACTTTCCAGTACCGTCCATGAACAGGCTCAATCAAACCGAGCCTGCAACATTTTCAATTTTGCTGTGTTGGGCTTTCTTTAGGGATTCTATATTTATCTATTTTATGATCACATCCGTGTTATTTGTGCCGTGTGGCGGCTGTAAAAAGTCTCCCCGTACATTTAATCAATGATGTTATATTTTCGATCCTTGAAGATCGTTCAGCACGACATTATTGTTGTGCTTGTGGTATTTTTAGTTTCAACTTTTCGGCATTTTCTAGTTGGGTGGTTCCAATATTCCTACTTGAATAATGTTGAATCACCCTTAGGATATGTTTCCTGCTTTTTAAATTTGTCTTTTGACGTCTTATCTGTGATACGCAGGCTTCATAACCTCTGATCCCCTTTCTAAATTCCATTTTATTTAGTTCCGCCCATTGTTTTCTCGTTTAGGGCACACGCTTTTTATTACTTGGGGACCATACGCCGCTTTTCATGGAATGGCACGTAAGTGTCACATTGAAGGTTCCATGATAACCGCCGTATGAACACATTTGCGGATGTTTCTAAATTCAAAATTTTACTATTTCACGTTTAAATGTTGAATTCTGCTTAAGCCGGTGCTAGGGGGCGTGGACGGTAACTTGCACTTTCCAGTACCGTCCATGAACAGGCTCAATCAAACCGAGCCTGCAACATTTTCAATTTTGCTGTGTTGGGCTTTCTTTAGGGATTCTATATTTATCTATTTTCTTATTATGAACAAACAGCTGCGTGCCTAGTGTAGACAGCTGCAGGCGATTTTGCAGTCTGAACAGCAGAATGTAATGCAGATTTGTAGTCATGGTTTTCGCGTATTTTGAATTCATAAATATATTTGACAGGTTATTATCACTGTTACAGTTAAATGATGACACAGTAAAACGAACAAGTCAAGTATATCACGCGAGTTGATCAGCAAGTGATATAGATCATCCACTACGAGAACCAAGTGACGTTCGTTTTCTGCCCAACTTTCTATCTGTGATCTAGTCGGAAGGCCATGCTCGAACTGAACGTTTGGAACGGAGCGTCCTATCTCGTCATACAATTCCTGGTATATGTTGTACAGCCAAATATATTTCGATGGAGGGATGGTGAACATCTTGTCACCCGTCTCTATCAACTTTCACATGAATGATGTCTTGCCGGAATTGCTCTGGCCAACCTGAAAACAATGAATGAAGGATTTTCTTAAAACAATAACGAATGAATATTCTTGATTTTGACACATCAATTAACTTACAAGTAGTAGTGTAGCAGGGGCAATGAACTTCAACAGAGAGTCGTTCTCGCTAGTAAAGTGCTCACATTCCCTGCTCTTGAAATTGCTAATGTCCACAACGTTTTCCATTTTGCCGGCGACTACCGGTCCTGAAAATAGTTTGACCTTTTTACCTTATTTTTCAACGCATGCGCAAAATCGATAAGTTCACACATATTGGCCGTGTGCGATAAAATACAAATTGACTGCGCGTGACAAATGACTTACCCATGATCAGTCATCATCCTTAAGAACTATTTGAGCAATTCTCAATACGCTTCTTTTCCAACTGTCTGTTTTCATCCGTGTTTCCCTGCAATCTCGGTATCGTAATTTAAGCATTAACATATCAAGTACAGACCGTTCGAACTCTTTGCACGCTTGTGATCTGTACCACTTCTCAATTTCCGCCTCTTCGTTCATAACTCCGATAATGTCCCAGAAATGAACATTCAGTTTGCTGCCGCGGTCAAGCATTGTACACGAATGATCCACTGAGACAGGTAGTTGTTTTTGCAGCCAAAGCACAACAAGCGCGATTTTTTTTGTAACTTTTTTACAATAGCTTTCGCGTAATGTATTTGCAGCGAAAACTCGAGTGAGCAGACGACACTGTGCTGCTGTCCAACTTTTGATTTGTCTGCTGCTGGTGTGACAGTGTTTTAATAATGGCTATGTCATATAGACAAGTGATTTTACGGCTAGCTAGCTAACTTTTGCCCAGGCCATGTATCGCCTGGCAGACAGTCAATATATTAGCGTGAATGTTAATGCATTGGTCATTGTTGTTTGGATGTGTCTTGAAAAAACATTTCAATACATACCGTCTAATGCTTCCATTCAATCTCGGGCGAACTGTTTGCTTATTTAACACTCCGCCATCTTTGATGGCACTTTAAAGCTATACTTATTTTTTTAAGGGATAATCATCTCCCTTTCAAATGGGATTAGCAAATGTTATAAAAAGTAAGTTGTGTATTCGTAATTGTATGTTACTTTTACGATTTGATTAGCGTTTTAATTTCGACCAAAAAGATTATGAATTATTTACACTGTTTGACAATTCACTGAGCTCGTTTCTTAAAAACTGTTTACTTTTTGAATCACATAATGCTTTAAAATCTCTTTTGCTTTGCATGTACATTTTCAGGTTCTCTTCAGATCTGTGTTGACGATAGGTTCTTAAATGTTTATATTTCTGTTTTTTCAATATTAAGCAATCATCAAAATAAATTTAATAAACAATAAAATCCGTATCCATTCATATTAGTTTTGCATCCAAAATAACAAACAACGTGTGATATGCAGGCTTCATTACGTCTGATCCCCTTTCGGAATTCCATTTAATTTAGTTCCGCCCATTGTTTTCTCGTTTAGAGCACACGCATTTATTTTACTTGGGTACCATATGCCGGTTTTCATGTAATGGCACTTACGTGTCACATTGAAGGTTCCATGATAACCGCCATATGAACACATCTGCGGATGTTTCTAAATTCCAAATTGTACCAGTTCATGTTAAATGTTGAATTCTACTTAAGTCGGTGCTAGGGGGCGTGGACGGTAGTTTGCACTTGACAGTACCGTCCATGAACAGACTCAATCAAACCGAGCCTGCAACATTTTCAATTTTGCCGTGTTGGGCTTTCTTAAGGAATTCTTTTTTTC
>NW_026855994.1:0-37706 GCF_026571515.1 Ruditapes philippinarum
TGAGCCGCGTCATGACAAAACCGACATAATGGGTTTGCGACCAGCATGGATCCAGACCAGCCTGCGCATCCGTGCAGTTTGATCAGGATCCATGCTGTTCGCTTACACACCCTATAACAAGTAGAAAAACTGACAGCGAACAGCATGTATCCTGGTCTGGATCCAGGCTTGTCGCAAACCCATTATGTTGGTTTTGTCGTGACGCGGCTCATTTAATGTATAACAGTTCCATGTCCACCCGTCTTTAAATAGTTTTATTATGTAATATTACAAATAGCATAACTAAATGGTTAATGTGTCAGACAGAATTTATTTTGGTGATAACCTTATCGTCATCAGGACGTTTTACTTAAAGGGACTCCACTGAGGTTTAAAAGCCTAAAAACATAACATTTGAATTTCGTACATAAATGAGCTGGGGCACTTTAACCAGAAATATATGCAAAGATAGTTAAGAAATATACTTTGAAACAAATTGAAAATCGTGTTTTTATGCTTTTCTCAGCCCGATTTGAGTGAAAAGCGTTTATACGCTTTTCATTTTGGGTCATTTTTTACAATTTGAATAATTATTCTGGAAAAACAAAGTACTCGAAGAATCTGAAATTTTGCACAAAAAAGATAAGTGGTCTAAATCTACATCAAATGGTGCATTTATCTGGAAAAAATATTTTCAGTCCCAAAAAACCTCAGTGGAGTCCCTTTATTCAGGCTGGTGAAAATGCCCGATCGGGCTTAGACATAAAATATCATATTTCTAGGAAAATAATTAATGTTTCTTTCCCACTTGTTTAGTTTATTAAGTATTGATATATGATACGAATCAAAATCAAAATAAATTGGTTATTTCCTTATTTCCTTTTTTCCCATTTTCTAGAAACAAATATTTTGAAGTTCATAAAAATTATATTGTAATGTAAAATTCTAAATAGAAATGTGTCCAACAACATCATTTTGCTCTAGATTCTTGCGCCAATACCTTTATTCTATATATTTGGATTAAATATTCTGTTTCTGACATTTATATTTTGACAATTCTTTGACACTGAACATTATACTTTGAAGTTTTCTCTGAAAACTGAATGAAATGTATACTGGTAATTGCTGGCGCAATGAATTAGAGTATATAGAAGTCTTTTAACCTATTGTTTTACACTTTGCATATGTAACATACTTTTTAAGGACTTCAAAAATTATGTGCTATGAAAACATGAAAAAGGGAAATAAATCTCACAAAAGTGACAGTAGCCAAATATTTTTCTTTTTGTTAATGTCGAATATTATTCTCAAATACAAAGTTTAAAAGAAATATCTTTATTTGAGCCGCGTCACGACAAAACCAACATAATGGCTTTGCGACCAGCATGGATCCAGACCAGCCAGTCTGATCAGGATCCATGCTGTTCGCTATCAGTTTCTTTACTTGTTATAGGGTTGGTAAGCGAACAGCATGGATCCTGATCAGATTGCGCGGATGCGCAGGCTGGTCTAGATTCATGCTGGTCGCAAACCCATTATGTTGGTTTTGTCGTGACTCGGCGCATTTTTTTTTTCATTTTTGTACATCACAATATTACATTTTTGTTTCTAATTTTCATTTCTAATAAGCATTTTTTTATTAGTCCCCTACCGGTTTACCGGAGGGGACTTTAGGTTTACCCTCCGTCCGTCTGTCCGTCCGTCCGTCTGTCCGTCCGTCAGTCCGTCCGTCCACAAAACTGGATCCCGCGATAACGCAAAAAGTACTGAAAATATTTTAATGAAACTTGATATATGGATAGATGGCAGTATGGAGATTATGCACGTCTTTTTCTTTTCTTCCTATGTTGAAAATTCTGGTTGCTATGGCAACAAATAGACTGAAAATATGGCAAATTTTACACATAACCTGGATCCCGCGATAACGCAAAAAGTACTGAAAATATTTTTATGAAACTTGATATATGGATAGATGGCAGTATGTAGATTATGCATGTCTTTTTCTTTTCTTCCTATGTTGAAAATTCTGGTTGCTATGGCAACAAATAGACTGAAAATATGGCAAATTTTACACATAACCTGGATCCAGTGATAACACAAAAAGTACAGAAAATATGTTTATGAAACTTGACATATGGGTAGATGGCAGTATGGAAATTATGCACATCCTTTTTTATCTTCCTATGTTGAAAATTCTGGTTGCTATGGCAACAAATAGACTGAATTTCAAGATTTCTGATTCTAGTTTTTAAGTTTTTTCACTATAAGTTCTTTATTTCTTAAGATATTTTCTTCAAACTTTAAATATAAGTTGCTTGTCATCAACCACATCATATGTGACAAGGTTTACAACTCTAGCACAAAATTTATCAGAATTACCTCCCTTGAACTTAAAATTTTCATGAAAAAAAACATTGTTTTTTTAATAACTTCTTTTTCTGAATGTATCTACTTCAAACTTCATATAAATGTTTCTTATTGTCACTCAACATTTGTGAGTGTTCAATACTCTAGCAAGACTATTTCCAGAATTATGCCCCTTTTGAACTTAGACTTTTTTTTGAGAAATTGGTAATTTTTACTCCAACTTCTTCAATCATGATAGGATTTTAAAAATGTTATATTTTGATAACAGGGATGTTTAAAAAATAACTTTAGAGTGTCCTTCAGTCCGTTTGTCTGTGCATAAAAACTGTTTACTGTGATCACTTTTAAAGAACTTTTTCAACAAATTTACTTAAAATAGGAACCTAAGTGAATGGCCAATGGCCCTTCAGAATGTTGCTTGGGCTCTTACCGGTAGGGGACTTATGGATTGCTTGCAATACTATGATAATTGCTTGTTTACTTAAATTTCAAGACATTTAAAGTTATGTTGATCAGGTGAGAAAAATTACGACTTGTAGTGTCGTAGACAAAATATTATTAGTAGATATTTGTTGAGGGTGTTGAAGAAAAAAAAAGAATAACAAGATTTGTACAGACATCATGTCTTATGATAGACAGCATGTCTTGCAAATGCAAATACTATGCTGTGAAATACGTGGAAAATGACAATAATCCTATAATATTCAGGCAGCGTTTATATTTTTGACAACGTTCTGCAATGCATCGTCGGATACCCACGATTGATAAACATGTCACATAACATGCATGTTAATGGTTCGGCCGTGGGTATCCGACGATGTCTGCAATGTTGACAGTGCTAACATTATACCATAGTATTTTTTATTTTTTAGTTTAGAGGAAAGGGAATCAGCTATTTAAAAAGAATAATTTAAAAACAACATTGACATAATGGCATAATTTTACTTCGAATAATTAGCGATTTTAATATTTCGTCTAGGAATAGAAATATTGATTTTTTGTTGTTGTTTTGTTTTTTTTTGTGTTTTTTTTTTTTGTTAAAACTTCAGAAAGAATTATATATATTTTGCCTATATTCACAGACTAAAACTGCAATTGATCCTTTCCGTGTAGTCGAAATTAAGATTTATTTTATGTTCTGGTACACATCTTTGCTGTCTATGGTGATACACTCTTGTTTTTTTAATGTTACTTCTAAACATAACAATCTTAAACGGAGATTTTGCATATTTAATTGATTAGCAACCAGTCCAAAATGTATATGAACCAATGGAAATAATTGCTTTATTGATAAAATGTTTAAAAACCTCGAGACTAAAATAAATGCCCGACTCTATAGTAAATATTTTCTTTTTTGTAGAATAATTACCAAAACAAACGTTTAATTAAAGGGTCGAAATCTTGCTAATTATATATAATTTATTTGAAATCGTCATAATTAGATTGAACTTCGGTAGAAAAGTTATGTTGGTATATTAGCTATGTTCTCTTTCTTATCACGTTATTCCATTACAATGTTTCATTTATGCAGTAAAACAAAATAGTGTTCACTTAATTTTGTGTAAAAAAGAAAAACATCCATGTTTTTGTTGTTTTAGCGAAAATCAATATTTTCTAATAACGACCGACGGAAATAAATTTAACTCTATTACCTGGAAACATTATTCTTACTTATCTTAAATAAATACATCGTATCATAAATATTACATCATTGTACGCCTTTACATTATTTTTTTATATAAAATCTAGCAATATCGAACATTTATTTGATTACCAGCTGGTTTCTCTTCTCATTATATATTTGAGCCGCGTCACGACAAAACCAACATAGTGCGTTTGCGATCAGCATGGATCCAGACCAGCCTGCGCATCCGCGCAATCTGATCAGGATCCATGCTGTTCGCTTACCAACCCTATTACAGATAGAGAAACTGATAGCGAACAGCATGGATCCTGATCAGACTGCACGGATGCGCAGGCTGGTCTGGATCGATGCTGATCGCAAACCCATTCTGTTGGTTTTGTCATGACGCGGCTCATTCATGCTCTTAACAATCACAAACTTTATATTATAATTAAGTATGGTGTATGCCTTGGCATTTTACCATTTAATTACGTGTGCAATTGTTTCGTCTAATTGATAATGAAACATCAAACGCCGAGAGGGTGGGTTGTTTTTCTTGTTGTTAGCTTAACACGGATTTATTTTCTCTCATTAAATATTCTATTTTGCAGTAAACATCTATTTCAATCGTTCTTATTACTTGCAATACAAACTTTTAGCTAGCAATGCATATTGATCAATGATAATCAAATGGTTACCTATTGTTTATGTTATCGAGATCCATTTAGTGTGTCTATGACTTTTGTATGTAAATGCCCTTGGATAACAAAACTGTTTAAAAATTGGTTGCATCTTTAGGTTTTGAAACTTATAAAAAGTGGAATTAAGTTCACTAAAGAAGTTACATTTCATTTAATGCTGTACATCTTTAAAGGTGTTTTAATCAAAACCAGACAGTTGTATTAATAAACAAGAGGGCCATGATGGCCCTGAGGTCGCTCACCTGTATATAGGCCAGATTAAACCCCAGGGCTTTTATTTGAACAAACTTGGAAGACACCCATTGGAAGATGTTTCATGATGTTAAGTTTTTACTACACACATATAATGAAAAACAATGCCCTCCTCCCCCCTCCCCTGGCAGGGCCAATTTTAACCCAAGGGCTTTGATTTGAACAAACTTGGTATACACCCATAAGAAGGTGTTTCATGCTAAACAGCTAAGTTCTAGCTCATTTGGGTTTTTTAAAAGAAGATTTTTTAAATTTTTACTACACACATATAGTTACAAACAATGACACCCCTGGGGCGGGGCCAGTTTTGACCCCAGGGCTTTTATTTCAATAAACTTTGTAGACACTTACTAGAAGATGTTTCATGCTTAATATCTAAACTCTAGCTATATGGGTTTTTTCAAAGAGGATTTTTTAAGTTTTTGCAATACATATATAAGGAAAATCAATGACCCTTTGGGCGGGTCCAATTTTGACCCCAGGGCTTTTATTTGAACAAATCTTGTAGACACTCACTAGAAATGTTTCATGCTTAATATTTAAACTCTAGCTATTTGGTTTTTTTCAAAGAAGATTTTTTAAGTTTTTGCTATACAACTATAAGGAAAATCAATGACCCCCGGGATGGGGCTAATTTTGACCCAAGGGCTTTTATTTGAACAAACTTGGTAGACACCCATTAGAACATGTTTCATGCTAAATATCTTAGCTCTAGCTCTTTGAGTTCTTTAAAAGAAATTTTTAAAGTTTTTACTATATTTATATAGGGAAAATCAATGACCCCCTGGGGCGGGGCCAATTTTGACCCCAGGGCTTTTACTTGAACAAACTTGGTAGACACTCACTAGAAGATGTTTCATGCTAAATATCTAAGCTCTAGCTTTTTGGGTTTTTTAAAAGAAGATATTTAAAGTTTTTTCTTCCGGTTGCCATGGCTGAACCAGAGTTCTGCATGGAATTAAATTCTTTGAACAATTTAAAGGTGACCACCAAAGGAACATTCCTGTGAAGTTTGGATGAAATTGGCCAAGTGGTTTATAAGGAGATGTCATTTAAAGTAAAAGTTTACGGACGGACGGACGCCGGACGAAAAGCGATCACAAAAGCTCACCCTGTCACTTTGTGACAGGTGAGCTAAAAACAGACGATGAAAAATCAAGAAGAGATTTTGTCATAAAAAACATTTTAACCTTTTTCTGTACATAGTATATTATATGATAGATACAGTTAGTTTTGCAAGACGATTTAAAAAAAATCTGGAAATAGAATCAATCGTGCTTTGAAGAAAAATCGTTATATTTGAGCCGCGTCACGACAAAACCAACATAATGGGTTTGCGACCAGCAGGGATCCAGACCAGCCTGCGCATCCGCGCAGTCTGATCAGGATCCATGCTGTTCGCTTACAAACCCTATAACAAGTAGAGAAACTGATAGCGAACAGCATGGATCCTGATCAGACTGCGCGGATGCGCAGGCTGGTCTGGATCCATGCTGATCGCAAACCCATTATGTTGGTTTTGTCATGACGCGGCTCATTTATTCATAGAAAAACAGACAAAAAGTCAGCTTTTCAAACGTTTAATAATTTAAAGCAAATTTAACATCAGGTAGGATGATGATCATATGATTTGCAAGTGCGAGGAGATTTTCGCGTTTTATTTTTCTGCGTGCGTATGTTTGGTACTTTCTAATAATTATAATAAACTCTTCTATTAAAATATATACATAGTCGAATACTACTAATTGAAGTGCATATACACATCAGATTTTGAGTAATGTCGCACAATATTACATAAAGCGTTTTGTATAGATTTAGTTTCTTATATAACCTTAACTGTTATCCTGAATCCTTATAGCCATAAACAAAATCATTCAAGATTGTTGTAGAACTTTTATATATAATTATCGACATACGACATACATGTATATACGACATAAAGTCGAATTGAAAAACCATTAGCTTATAATTTTATTAATTATGTTAAATCCTACGGAAGCGTATCAGGGCCTACAGTTGGTGAGATGTTTTGCCCTAAGTCGACTTATTTTTATTCGCATTGATAAGATATTTTTGCATTTCTCTATAAAATTTACTGACAAAGATGAGAAGCTTTTAGGCATTGTAACTGAATTTTTCTCGATATGCTTGAAGCTTTTGCCTCTTCGACAAAATCCTGTGGAAACTTTGTAAGTTCACGACTTCGCTGATATATTTAGTAAGATGCAAAGACGTTACTCGCATTGACAAATAGCTCACGTAATTCAACAAAAGTGTTTTGGCAATTATTAAAAACTTCTACGTATTACGTTTTAATCATAACGTCTCAATGGAATGTTTTATGTATTACGTATTAATCATAACGTCTTCATGCAATGTTTTTGGTCAAAACGAGAAGAAACAAGTTGACAAGACGTGAAACTTTTAGATAAGTGGAGGCCCTGATAAGCTTCCGTACAATCCAATTTAAGACGAATATACTTTGCCAGAAATCATTTGATGGAAATATATTTGATTGTAATTTTACTTTCATTTAAACGTTCTGTTCTTTCTTCGAATACTGAAGAAAATGATTATTTACTCCGAAAACTAATTATGCACATTTGAAACAGTAGAATAGACCAACACAATGGTTATTCATGTTTGAATTGTGTACCTATGTTTTGTCAAAATGTCATAAAAATTGGCAAATTACATGTATATGTTTTCTCCTTTATGTCATAGTGTAAGAATATGAAATGATTAAACTTATAAGCAATATTTGAGCCGTGTCACGACAAAACCAACATAATGGGTTTGCGACCAGCATGGATCCAGACCAGCCTGCGCATCCGCGCAGTCTGATCAGGATCCATGCTGTTCGCTATCAATTTCTCTACTTGTAATAGAGTTGGTAAGCGAACAGCATGGATCCTGATCAGATTGCGTGGATGCGCAGGCTGGTCTGGATCCATGCTGGTCGCAAACCCATTATGTTGGTTTTGTCATGACACGGCTCATATTACATAAAGCGTTTTGTATAGATTTAGTTTCTTATATAACCTTAACTGTCATCCTGAATCGTTATAGCCATAAACAAAATCATTCAAGATTGTTGTAGAACTTTAATATATAATTATCGACATACATGTATATTATCATGTAACAACATAAAGTCAAATTGAAAAATGATTAGCATATATGTTTAAACTTTTCATAAATAAATTACAAATATAAGAAAATATAATCAAACCTCAATTATTTGATGGTCAAGGTCATTTCAAGGTCAAGGTCATATCTAAACTATTCCACATGTATGTTTTGTCACATGTGCTTTGCCCACACGTCTCAAATCTGTACATAAATAACAAAATTATGACAACTTTACCAAAATTCAGAAAAAAGGTCAATTTAAGGTCAAGGTCACATCTCAATTATTCAATATGTTTGTTTCTTACCGAGTCTTGTTTTAATCAAATCCATACATAAATATCAAAATAATGACAATTTAAACAAAATTCAATAAATTGACCTTAATCGTCAGGGTCATTTAAAGCTCAATGTCAAGGTCAGTTCAACCTTAATAGAAGGTCTTGTCCAAAATGTTGTTTTGCCAAAGTATAAAGATAATCCATCTATCTTACTATCTAATCTTTCAGAATTACCAAGTAACAGTCAATTATAGCAAACATCAGTGAAAGTTCCAATATTTGAACATTCAATGTCAAGGTCAATAAAGAGCCAAGGTCAATTTTAGTTTAATATACATGAAGGTTTTTTCATAAAGAATGTTCTGTTATAATAGGAAGTCAATCAATTCAATAATAACAAGCATTTTAATTCGTTAGATTTATATCCCCCGCCCAGTACTGGTTATTACTTACACAACAACTGATATTTATATATTTACCATGGCGTAAACAGTAATATTCTTTGTACATAATAAATATTCAGGGCAATAACAGAGCCTTAATTAACTTGGGTGTTAAATAGTAATATCAGGACATGGCAATGAAATGTAAATTGCCTTTTTGTATCTATGGTTCCAATAAAGTTTTGTTGAAATCAATACAGCAGTTGCAAAGAAATAGCAATATTGCTCTATATGCATACTACATAACTAATCAAGGGCCATAACTCTGTAATGAAGGGTCTGGTCTGAACAAGGCAACAAATTATGCACATCTCATCTTGGTATTAATGGTTCCCATAAAGTTTAATTGAATTCCAGCCAGTAGTTGCAGAGAAGTAGCGTGGAAACAATTATTGCTCTATATGCATACTGCATAACTAATCAAGGGCCATAACTCTGAGTTAGTGTCTGACCTGAACAAGGCAATGATATGCACATCTCCTCTTGGTATTGAAGGTTCCATAAAGTTTGCCCTATAATTATGCAAACTGCATAACTAATCAAGGGCCATAACTCTTAGTTAAAATGTCTGACCAGTACAAGGCGCAATATGAGCATTTCCTCTTGATATTGAAGGTTCTCATAAAGTTTCGTTGAATTACAGCCAGTAGTTGCAGATGAGTAGCGCGGAAACTATTTTCGCTCTATATATATTTATTATGCATAATGCTTAACTAATCAAGAGTTAAAGTGTCTGACTGGAACAAGCTGATGATATGCATATCTCCTCTTAATTTTGATGATTCCCATAAAGTTTCATTGAATTCAAGCCTGTAGTTACAGAGAACTAGCCCGGAAACGAAATTTGGATAGACGAAAGGACGGACGGGGATAACAAAGTAAAAGCCAGTAACTGCAAAAAAATGAAAATTTCAATAATTTGACCTTTAAGGTTAAAGCCATTTACAAGCTTTAACTTTGAAGGCTAAATTATTGAAATTTTGGCTATAACTTTGTTATTATTGAATAGATTGACTTCATATTGTAACAGAACATTCAAGATGGTTGATAACTTTGTCCAAAATCATCAAACCATGATGAAATTCAAACTTGACCTGCGTAATCCTTTGACGTATCCATATGTCAAATTTGAGTTGAATGTGTACCACTGTTGGGTAGATAATGAACAGTAACTGATTTTGTTTTTTATTAAAAATGGACATAACATAAATTTGAACTTGACCTGGGCATTCCTTTGACGTATTCCTAGGTCAACTTTGAGTTCAGTGTGTACAGCTGTTAAGGAGATAATGAACAGAAACTGAAAATTTCTTAGAGGGGAATTACTCAGTAAACAAGAGCTGTCACAGGAGACAGCGAAGCTCGACTAATAAAATACTGGACGCAGTAAGGAGGACAAAACTATGAAAGAAAAATCAATTATGTATAATTATGTATTAAGTTATAATAAAAAAATAACATTTGTTGACATAAATTCCAAGATCAAGGGGAATAATTCTAGAAATAGTCATGCTAGAGTTATGGACCTTGCCACACAACATTTGTGTAATGATAAGAAATATATATTTGAAGTTTGAAGTAGATACCTTAAAAAGTAAAGAAGTTATTATATTTCTTACAGGTCCTAAGTTCAAAGAGAGATAAATCTGTAAATATTGCTTCAAGAGTTATGAACATTGTCACATAAAATGCAATTGATGATAAGGAATAAGTATTTGAAGTTAGGGGTAGATACCTTTAAAAATAAAAAAGTTATAATAAAAAATAACATTTTTCTAGTAAAAAAATCTAAGTTTATGGGGAGATAATTCTTGCAATATTGGTGCTAGAGTTATGAACCTTGTCACATAAGATGTGGATGATGATAACGTAAATATATTTGAAGTATGAAGTTGATCCCTTTAGAAATAAATAAGTAACAGTAAAAAATAATATTTTTTATGGAAAATTCTAAGTTCAAGGGGAGATAAATCTGAAAATATTGGTGCTAGAGTTATGAACCTTGTCACATAAGATGGGGATGATCATAACGTAAATATATTTGAAGTATGAGGTTGATCCCTTAAGAAATAAAGAAGAAACAGTAAGAAATAGTATTTTTTATGGAAAATTCTAAGTTCAAGGGGAGATAAATCTGAAAATATTGGTGCTAGAGTTATGAACCTTGTCACATAAGATGGGGATGACCATAACGTAAATATATTTGAAGTATGAGGTTGATCCCTTAAGAAATAAAGAAGAAACAGTAAGAAATAGTATTTTTTGAGGAAAATTCTAAGTTCAAGGGGAGATAAATCTAAAAACATTGGTGCTAGAGTTATGAACCTTGTCACATAAGATGGGGATGATGATAAGGTACATATATTTGAAGTATGAGGTTGATCCCTTAAGAAATAAAGAAGTAACAGTAAAAAATAGTATTTTTAAGGAAAATTCTAAGTTCAAGGGGAGATTAATCTGAAAATATTGGTGCTAGAGTTATGAACCTTGTCACATAAGATGTGGTTGATGATAAGGAACATATATTTGAAGTTTGAAGTTGATACCTTAAGAAATGACAAAGTTATAGTGAAAAATATTTTACTGCACCAAAACGTTAATCTAAAATCTTGACGCGGACGCCGACGCCGGGGCGAGTAGGACAGCTCTCCATATACTTCGTATAGTCGAGCTAAAAATCATTGACTCATGACCAAATTCGAACTTGACCTTCATTTCCATATGTAAAATTTCAATTGAATGTGTGCTACTGTTGCCAAAATAATAAACGGCAACTGATGATGTCGGAATGATGGAATAGGGTAAATTCACTATCATGTCCCTGCCATTTTATTGCGAGGAGGGGCATACAACTTATTTTAAAATCCCTCAAGAGATATGCTAATAACCTACAAATATTACATCACAAAAATGCAGGCTAAGCTATATGAACAAACAATTGCTTGAATTATGTATTTACTTCATTCTCCCACATTTTCTTCAATAAAAAAATACGATCAGAATTATTATAAATAATACGATAAGCCGGTGGACCAATATCTATCACAGGTTCATCCATTTCATTTCTGTACACATCCATGCAAGAAGAGATAGCATTATGAAAACCAGATTTTTTGTAATTTTGCCATGTTTCTTGAATATTTTCATTCAACATCCCTGCAGGAAACTTATCAAAATTTAATGCCAACCAAACAGTGAGAATAGTGTTAATATTTAATTTGCCTTTAGAAAATATTTGCATACTATATCCTTGTGATAAAAGAACATCATTGAATGGATTGTACATATGAATAGTGATATAGTTTTCAGATGCCAAAAAACATGGAATAAAATGTTCTTTTAAATCAGGAAATTTCTTATTTTGTATGAAGGCATTCACTATTGTTTGTGCCAGCACTTGTGACAAATCCTTACAGTACAACCCTTTTTTGAGATTTAATGGACCAAGTGGCATGTAGTGGTCTCTACAGGCTGTCTTAACTTCTACAACAGAGGTGAAGGATCCATCACTCTCACAGTCATCTGATGTACATGAACACATGGGGTTACCACAACCCTCACCATCTTTCTCTTCAGGAACATGCTTTACCACTTTAATTTTACTGCGTCTTATAGAGATATCTGCACGACCATGCCAAACTTTACCATTTCCTGAAAATGAAACTGAAAATGATAATTTTTTACTTCCAACAGTGTTGATTTAAACAGGTGTCAACTTATTATTGGTTGCACATTGATTACTACTGCTAGAGGTGATAAAAGTACATGTGAGAAGTACTTTAAAGATATTGTCAAACATAATAACAAGAGGGCAGCCATGATGGCCCTTTGTTGCTCACCAGAAACAACTGTATTTCAGTGTTAGAAATTATTTTTCACATGAACTTGCCCAAAGGCAAGGAGACACATATTTGATCTTGACATAGAAATCATCAAAACAAACGTTAGACCAAATTCCAGGATATTTGGATAACAACAGTACCCACTAGAGAGTTAACAAGATTTTTCTATTTTAGCTGCTGTGACCTAGTGTTACATCAGAGATTACCCATGTTCAAAACTAAGCAATTAACTAGATAAGCATCCTCACCAAGTTTGATGACATTTGAGTCAAAAAATGTAACCATTAAAGTATTAACAAGGTTTATCCATATTTGGGCATTGTGACCTAGTTTTTTACCCCAGGTGACACATATACGAACTTCACCTAAAAATCATCAAAACAAACTTTCAGACCAATTTCCAGGATATATAAATCAAAACAGTACCCATTAGTGTGAAAAAGATTTTTCTATTTTAAGCTAATGTGACCTAGTTTTTGACCGGAAACAACACATTTTCAAATTTGAATTAGAAATCATCAAAACAACCTTCCTCATCAATTTCCTGGATATTTAGATAACAAGAGGGCCATGATGGCCCTGAAGTCGCTCACCTGTATATGGGCCCCCCGGAGCGGGGCAAATTTAAACCCCAGGGCTTTTATTTGAATAAACTTGGTAGACACCCATTAGAAGATGTTTCATGCTAAACATCTAAGGTCTAGCTTGTTGGGTTTTTTAAAAAAAGATTTTTTTAAGTTTTTTCTTTACACATATACTAGTATTTAAAAACAATGACACTCCTGGGGCAGGGCCAGTTTTGACCCCAGGGCTTTTATTTGAACAATCTTTGTAGACACTTACTAGAAGATGTTTCATGCCTAATATCTAAACTCAAGCTATTCCGGTTATTTCCAAGAAGATTTTTAAGTTTTTGCCATACACATATTTAGGAAAATCAATGACCACCGGGGCGGGGCCAATTTTGACCCCAGGGCTCTTAGTTGAACAAACTTGGTAGACATCCATTAGAACATGTTTCATGCTAAATATCTTAGCTCTAGCTCTTTTATGTTCTTTAAAAGAAGATTTTTAAGTTTTTACTATATTCATATAGGGAAAATCAATGACCCCCTGGGGCGGGGCCAATTTTGACCCCAGGGCTCTTATTTGAACAAAATTGGTAGACATTCATTAGAACATGTTTCATGCTAAATATCTTAGCTCTAGCTCTTTGGGTTCTTTAAAAGAAGATTTTTAAGTTTTTACTATATGCATATAGGAAAAATCCATGACCCCCTGGGGCGGGACCAATTTTGACCCAAGGGCTTTTATTTTAACATACTTGGTAGACACCCATTAGAAGATGTTTCATGCTAAATATCTTAGCTCTAGCTCTTTGGGTTCTTTAAAAGAAGATTTTTAAAGTTTTTACTATATACATATAGGGAAAATCAATGACCCCCTGGGGCGGGGCCAATTTTGACCCCAGGGCTTTTATTTGAACAAACTTGGTAGACACTCACTAGAAGATGTTTCATGCCAAATATCTAAGCTCTAGCTCTTTTGGTTTTTTAGAAGATGATATTTAAAGTTTTTTCTTTTGGATGCCATGGCAACCAGAGTTTTGCATGGAATTAAATTCTTTGTTCAATTTTCAAAGATGACTACCAAAGGATCATTTCTGTAAAGTTTGGTAGCAATTGGCCATGTGGTTTAGGAGGAGATGTTGTTTGAAAAGTTTGACGCCATTTTTTTGAAGGACGCACGATGCACGACAGACGCAGAGTGATGACAAAAGCTCACCCTTGAGCACTTTGTGCTCAGGTGAGCTAAAAATGCAACCACTAGAGTGTTAACATGATTTTTCTATTTTAGCTGCTGTGACCTAGTATCTGACCCATATTCGAACTTGACCTAGAAATCATCAAAACAAATTTTCTGACTTATTACCAAAATATTTGGATCAAAACTGCAGTCACTAGAGTGATAACAAGATTTTTCTATTTTTAGCTCCTGTGACCTAGTTTTTGACCAGAGACGACCCATATTCGAATTTGATCTAGAAATCATCAAAACAACCTTCCTGATAAATTTCAAGAATATTAGGATCAAAAATGCAGCCACTAGAATGTTAACAAACTTTTTCTATTTTAAGCTCCTCCTGTGACCTAGTTTTGACCCAAGATGACACATATTCAAACTTGCCTTGTATTTCATTGAGACAAACATTCTGACAAAGTTTGATTATAATCCAATCAAAACTGTGACTGCTAAAGTGTTAAAGTGGCATTATTCCCATCCAAAGTTATAAAGTGAGTGAACGGATGAAGATCAAAATAAGTTTTCATTTTGCCAAAAAATCCTTGCAATTTAATAATCAAGTTTGCATAAACAATAAATAACACACAGATCGAAATGATATTTCTGTTAATATCTATTAGAACTTACCTATAACTCTCAGTTTATAAAGAGTGGGACAGTCTTTTTAAATTTAAGGCAAATTTACAATTTTATCCTTAACATTTTCCAATATCAACTTTTGGTCAAACACCATTTTGACAGTCAATCTTTTGAAATATAAAGTCAATTCAGCTCAACTGGACAATGAAAATATGAGCATAATGTCACTTTAACAACCCAATTGTTGACAACGCACAATGACAGACACCTGACAGCCCTATTACTATTCAGATTATCTCAGAGACAAGTAAAGAGAACAGACATCTGGATGGACACAAAAATTGGCCAGTGGAAACCCTGCATCATAACTACCATTTCCTCTTAAGCTTTGGCCATCATGATAATAACAGAAACTTACCAAAGGAAGTATTTCCTTTATTTACACCTTTACCACATGAAGAACATTTTTCTTCACATGTCCGATCAGCAAGTAACTCTGGCTTGGCCACTAATGGACTAAACAGATGCAAAGCTAATGCTGCTTGAATCTCACCTTCCTCCCTTTCCTGTGGTTTCTTTTTCTGCAAGGCCTGTAGACATTTCTTATGATTTTCTGAATAAATAAAATTGTGATTAAGTGGATAAATAGGTAGTTCAATGACTTCTTTAGTAACAAAGCTTTGTGAGTACTGAGTAAATGTACAAGATAATCCATTTATTTATAATAATCTATTACAAAGTATCAGTCAAATATCAGTCAACCAGAGCAAAATTCAGTCAAAATTCAATAATATAACCTTCAAAATCAAAACTGTCTGAGCAAAGGCCAAAATAAAAACTAGATCTATAGTGTAACACCATTTACTCAGTGATTTAAATGATGACTTATTATTTGTTTGTTTGATTTGGGTTTTACGTAACACCGACACAGTATAGGTAATTTGGCGACATTTCAGCTTTACTGTTGGAGGAAGACCTCAGGAGCCCTTCCGTGCATTATTTCAGGCACTAACAGGCACATGAGTAGAACCACCGACGTTCCCTTCCTCACATGAAACAATCCAAAGTCCCTGTCGGGATTCGAGCCTACAGCGGTGAGGGGCAAGTGATTTAAAGTCAACAACCTTAACCCCTCGGCCACGGATGCCCCTGATGACATATTGTTTTCAAATAGCCGATAATTATATGGTCTAAGTCTGGCCCATTTAATTTAAATTTCTAATTTTATTTTAAAACTGATTTTGACTGAATATATTGTTGTTTCCTTGTGTCATACAGCAGAATACCCTTTATATTGTATCAGCTTCTGACACTTTTTGTACCATAAGTTACATTGTTTGTTATCTTCCAACAATATTAGTACCGTGAACTTAGAAGAGGAGCACAGTCGTACTACAATATATCAGACGTTACAGACTTGTTATAGGTAACTTCTTTCAAGCCTGAAGTCAAATACTTATTGCTCACAAACACATAGCATCATAAGAAATTTAAAAAAATGTATAATGATAATAATGTCTTGCCTTTCAAGCTGTATGTGTCAAAGACAGAAAAGGCCGGGTTGCATTTTTATTCCAAATATCATGAGGTTGTAATGTTACAGAAAATGTTAACCATTTGACCATTAATGTCGAAAAATTTGGTAAACAGGAAGTGGATGAGGGACAGACCTGAAATCGAATCCCACCAAATAGCAAGAGGCTGTGATAAGTAGTTGCTGAGAAAACTGTTACAAATATTTCCTACCATTGACCATTTTAAAAATTTTAGTTTAAACTAAAACTGCCACTATCATGGCGTGAATACCCCCGCATACCACTTTGTCAGAATCAACAGTGGCCATTTAGAGCTCAAGGACAACCTCCCTGCCAAATCTGAGGTTACTAAGCCAGTGCATTGCTAAGTTATGTATTCTACATGCTTCAAATGTGAAAATGTCAAAATCAATACATTGCGGACAGGACATTCTTTAGCAATTGAGAAGAAAAGCTTTTTTTTTGTCAAGGTCCCTGTGACCTTTGACCCAGTGACCTCAAAATCAATAGGGGTCACCTTATAGTCATGATCAACATCCATGCCAAATATGAAGACTGTGGGTCAAAGGAACCTTAAGTTAATGGGTGGACAAACTTTTTGAAGTCAAAGTCCCTATGAACTTGACCTTTGATCCAGTGACCTCAAAATCAAAAGGGGTCATCTACTAATCATGATCAACATCCATGCCAAATATGAAGACTGTGGGTCAAAGGAATCTAAAGTTATTGGGCAGACAAACTTTTTGAAGTCAAAGTCCCTGTGACCTTTGACCTGGTGACCTCAAAATCGATAGGGGTCATCTACTAATCATGACTAACCTACATTCCAAATATGAAGACTATAGGTCAAAGGAATCTTAAGTTATTGGGCGGACAAGCTTTTTGAAGTCAAGGCCCCTGTGACCTTGACATTTGACCTCAAAATCAATAGGGGTCATCTACTACTTATAACTAACCTCCATGCCAAATATGAAGACTGTGGGTCAAAGGAATCTTAAGTTATAGGGCGGAAAAGCTTTTTGAAGTCAAGGTCCCTGTGACCTTGACCTTTGACCTGGTGACCTCAAAGTCAATAGGGGTCATCTACTTATCATGACTAACCTCCATGCCAAATATAAAGACTGTGGGTCAAAGACACTTAAGTTATTGGGCGGACAAGCTTTTAGAAGTCATGGCCCCTGTGACCTTGACCTTTGACCTGGTGACCTCAAAGTCAATAGGGGTCAACTACTAATCATGACTAACCTCCATGCCAAATATGAAGACTGTGGGTCAAAGGAATCTTAAGTTATTGGGCGGACAAGCTTTTTGAAGTCAAGGCCCCTGTGACCTTGACCTTTGACCTGGTGACCTCAAAGTCAATAGGGGTCATCTACTAATCATGACTAACCTCAATGCCAAATATGAAGACTAAGGGTCAAAGGAATCTTAAGTTATTGGGCGGACAAGCTTTTTGAAGTCAAGGCCCCTGTGACCTTGACCTTTGACCTGGTGACCTCAAAATCAATAGGGGTCATCTACTAATCATGACTAACCTCCATGCCAAATATGAAGACTATGGGTCAAAGGAATCTTAAGTTATTGGGCGGACAAGCTTTTTGAAGTCAAAGCCCCTGTGACCTTGACCTTTGACCTGGTGACCTCAAAATCAACAGGGGTCATCTACTTATTATGACTAACCGCCATGCCAAATATGAAGACTAAGGGTCCAAGGAATCTTAAGTTATTGGGCGGACAAGCTTTTTGAAGTCAAGGCCCCTGTGACCTTGACCTTTGACCTGGTGACATCAAAATTAATAGGGGGTCATCTACTAATCATGACTAACCTCCGTGCCAAATATGAAGACTGTCGGTCTAAGGAACCTTAAGTTATTGGACGGACAAACTTCTTAAAGTCAAGGCCCCTGTGACCTTGACCTTTGACCTGGTGACCTCAAAATCGATAGGGGTCATCTACCAATCATGACTAACCTCCACGCCAATATGACGACTGTAGGTCATAGGAATCTTAAGTTACTGGGCGGACATGCTTTTTGAAGTCAAGGCCCCTGTGACCTTGACCTTTGACCTGGTGACCTCAAAATCAATAGGGGTCATCTACTAATCATGGCTAACCTCCATGCCAAATATGAAGACTGTGGGTCAAAGGAAAAACCAAGAAAAAACCGACGGACGGCGGGACAGCCGGACGGACAAGCTGATTCCAGTATACCCCCCTTACAACTTTGTTGTGCGGGGGTATAATAAACTATGTTTAATACTTTTTTCATGTTTTTATTATTATTGCCATGGAAAATGCTTGAACCCATTCACCATGATTCTAAAAGGGATAATTCTACTTATGTTAAGTACAGGATTGGACCGAGCAATATCGATTTTTAGCGTAAATGTTACATTACTGTAGCAGCTTTACAAAATGACGGGGTTGGTACACAAATGAGACGGTGAAATGAAACTATCTTTCTTCAAACTCGGTAGACTGGCACATTTTGTGCCGATATTGCCTTATAATCATGTTGTTGAATAAATTTGTCATGGTTCAAGCTGTTACTATTTAGGGTTACCGGTAGAAGATGTGTAAGCGGCCCAATAGCTCAGTCAGTAGAGGGTCCCGGTTCGAGTTATGGTAAGGCTGCACATTTTTCTCACCCTGTCACATTTGGCACCCAACATTGGACCATAAATGATATCTATAGCTCATGTGATTAATTTACATTGCTCTGTAACTCTATGAAATTCGAGGATGAATTTCAATATTAAGCAGGGGGGTATGTCACAGTTCAGTGGCCTGATAGCTCAGTCGGTAGAGCCTGGGTACATTATTCCGAGGTTTACCAGGTTCAGTCCCGGTAAGGCTGCACATTTTTCTCACCCTGTGACAAATTCTTGGTTTTAATTCGCTGAAATTTTACATTTACACAGAAATCCACGTTTCATGGCAATCACGGTTAATTCACCACCAGTGTTCTTTTTTTTTTCACCAAAATATTCAGCGAAATTCGGCACCATTCCCCCCTCAAAATAGTATATTTTTATCGCCCTCTCAAAGCATAAATTTCCCCCTATAATGGCAGCCCGAATTTGCCTGCAATAAATATCTTCTTTTTTAAACTAGAATCTAACTGCCGAAAAATGTTATATTTAATGCCTGTAAGAGTTACTGTTAAGCAAGGTTGTTTACAAATTATTCTCTGGTAGGTATGGGGAGCTACTCCCGGCGTTACCAGGGTTTTTTTCCAGGATTTTGGGAACATGACCCATACCCATGGAATTTGGAATTTCAGCGATGTTTTGTTAAAATTTTGGAAAAATTGCATGACTTAAATTTTGCAGTGATTAAATGAATGCAAAGAATAACTGTCTAGGAAGGCATCTTCAAACTATTAAACACCATAACAGTGAAGAAGTCCTTATTTTCTAAGATTTTAGAATTTGTTATTAAATATTTTTATTTTGTAACTTTCAATTGGGAATTTTTTCCTGTGGATTGGGAAAATAATATACTATTTTCGATTGGGAATATGACCGAATATCGGCTATAAAATAAGGCAAAAAAAAATCCCTGGTTACAATAAGTTTAACATGCGACACATCAATATTTTAGATCCTTATATTAAGAAAAAGAGACGTACTTTAAACTTGTATTGCAAGAGTTGCTCCCATTTTCCACCGCAAAGAAAACAATATAAAATAAGTAAACAAATAAAATTCCCCCTCCTGTTACATTTTTCCCCCTCGAAAGTGCACCAGCCCCCTTCATCCAAAAGTGAAAAAAACAGGGACCACAGAAAAGTCTTCTTTTAGTTTTGACGTAAAAGCGTGATTCTGCCCAGAACGAAAATATCTCAGAATTAAGCTTCGACACACGATTCAAACTTTTGGGAAAAGAGTCAACTCGGCCCTATACCAACTCGGCACGGGTCAACTCGGCACGGGTCAACTCGGCCCACTTTACAAAACTATATATATCGTATAAACTTTGCTTTGCATGTTATTAGGGTAAATGAATGATAAGAAATATCTTATTAAATAATATAATTAAACATTGTACATCTGCCGAAATAAAGTATATTTAGATTCGATAAAATTAATATAGATCTAATAAAAATGTGTTTCCTTAGATGCATTTTGTTTGTAAAGTAATATTATTATCGCTAGTTTGGGGCGATTAAATGTCCGATTTTAAAATTGATTACATCAATCACGGATTTATATTACATAAATCCGTGCATCAATTAAAAGCTGGTGATCTTAGCTTTCTCTCAGTATATATTTCAACACATTCTTTGACACTGAAGGTATTTAATTTTACGGTTAAACCTACTATGAGTCAGAAATACAGTGAGATACGCAATCGGTTATCTCTACTCGCAATTCTACTGATAAGAAAAACCTGTCTGCTGCTAGTTCGGAAACCGTCAATCCGTTTATTATGAATAATTACAATTAAATGTGTATTACAATAAATAGTGATAACACAAACCTAAATATTAATAATTGAAAAGTGGGCCGAGTTGACCCGTGCCGAGTTGGAATAGGGCCGAGCTGACTCGGGGGCCGAGTACGTTTTAGGGCCGAGCTAACCCGGATTCAAACTTTTGAGGTAACATTGGATATATTGGACGAAATGATAAAAATGACTTATCAACTTAATTTCTTCTTACATGTACCAGTCTGCAAATAAGACCCAAGCACTTCTAACGCCTCCTCCTGATCACTTGTTAAAGTATTCTGAAGTTCTCTAGACTTTAACATTTTTTGTACTGCTCCTCTAAATACAAACGCTTCTGGGTCACCATACGAAGCTGACGAAACATCAATAGTGGCGTCAGAAAATGACCAAGAACCAGATGCATTACAACCGGCTACTTTAAGTGGCACAAAAGTTCTTTGAAACAGAGGATATTTCGGATAAGAAGATGCCGAAAATAAATACGGATAAGCTGATTTTAAGATTTCAAGATTTCAAGATTTATTCAAAACCAAGGCATATAATATGCATAAGGTTATGATATATCAACAATATAATGAACAATTATTCAAAAGTAATTAACAAAACATGTAAACATAAAATTATATAATAAGGAAATCAATTTGACTAACATATAACATATGACTAGACTCTACTTTTTGGACATGATTTGTCTTATACAGAAGTTATCTAAATTGTTTCTATGTAAATACATTCATAAAGTTGAAAAATTCATGACTTACGGGAGAATGAGTTATTTAAATTTTGAAATAATAATTTTGCAGAATAATGCAAGTTTTAATAAAATTGAATGGTCAAAGCTATTCATTAAAGATTCTAATTTATAAATATTAGGATGATTTGAGAATTTCAAATCAATAAACTTTTTACGAAGAGAGTTAAAAAAGTGACATTCGAATAAGTAATGGAATTCATCCCCAAGAGATTGTTTTGGACATAAATGACATATTCTTTGATTTCTTTCAATATGTAAATGTCTACCTTTCTCTATAGGTAAAAGGTGGTTCATAGTTCTGAATTTACAAAGTATTCTACAAAGATTGAAAGGTAATGTATCTAAGTATTTCTCAAAACAAAAATCTTTCTTATACACACGATAAATTAAACATTTAGAAAATTCATTTACGGTTCCTTTCCAGTTCTGTAAGAACTGGTCTTTCAATCTCTGTTTCACAATAGTTTTAAAACTATTCAAGTTACCAACATATTGATCACAAAAATAGTTTGATAAGCCAAGCTCATCAAGAGTATTTTTAACAAATGAGATCCAAGGAGAAGTCATTACATTATTAACATGTAAAGAAAGAACTGTATTATACAATATTTTACATATTTTATCATTTTTTGAGGTTATCAACTTACTCCAATAACACAATATTCTTGTTTTAACCTGCAGTACTAGGGGACAAAGTCATGTTTCCCCATATATCATACAATTGGGCGTAGACCTTTTTAAATTAAGTATGAGTTTACAGAAGCGTAACTGTAGTTGCTCAATAATTTGTACATTCTCTATACCCCAAACCTCACAACCATATAATAACATACTCCATTTTCAATGGACGGTGTGACGTATAAAATTGGGTCTCATCAAATGCGGTCTACCAATCGCTAGGTACAAGGACGCTAAATCTGCGTGTGTATTTCCATAATACATCAAGTATCACGTACGGTATGTTTAAAAATATTGTAGAACTCTATCAAATGGAACAAAATCTTTAAAAAATATATGTATTTATTACATGATCTTAATATAGCTGCAATCTCATTGGTCCAAACGGAAGTTGACAGAACCTTTTATAAAATCATATTCACTGGGTGAAGCATCATATTCACTGGCTGAAGTGGTCTCAGTCTAAACATGAGACTCATATTCAATGACCATACACCGTAGATTGTTAATTACACGTGCCCGTTAAAAATAATTGAACATGCGTTTTGTTCTTTTTGGCATATGTCTCGATAAAAATATCATTACTTTACTATTATATCCTTTAAGGCCACACCACAATGATGAGTATATACTTGAATTACTTTTGTATGTGCAGCGTTCGTGTACAGTCGTTGCACGCCTGACTTGCATGTGCGTCTTTTTCCCGCGCTTCAACGAATCAGGCAAAAGTTGTACAATGTACATTATACAAGATTGTACTTTTTGTGATTTTTTTAATTCAAATTCTTAGCCTATTCATTTGATAAAACAATTATTGACTAGTGCGCCATTGAATATGATGTGATATTCACATTGACCACGGCTGTCGCCCCGGTCAATATGTCATATGCCGGTGTATATCACATCATATTCAATGGCACACTAGTCAATAATTGTATAATATATAATGGAGAGAAAACATCTTGCAATCATATTCATTACAGTTTTGCTGACTTACACATATAAAATATCAAAAAAGCGTTCAATGGTGTAATATTCATTCAAATTCAAGAGCAAATTGTTTGCTCTTTACTTAAAGTATGGTTGAAGGTGTTTCCGAAAAGAAAACCTAAAACAACAACAACAACAACAACAACAAACAAGACTGTTTATATTACGTCTTATATTGTATAATATAACTATAGAGGACATAATGCTTGTAATGTCAATAAAATATCGTCTTTAGCTTCGATTGTAATCCAAATAAGATTTAGGCCTGTAGAGGCGAAGCATTGGTTTCGGTTATTTTACTGTAAGTTATAAATGGTTAATTATAAAGTCAGGCATCATTTTCTTGTCTGGAGGTTTGAATTGGTTTGTCTGGAATGACACCAAGGATTTCCATTGGTTAATATAATTGTGTACAGGTATTTTATCAAACACGCAAAATCTCAGTTTAAGATTTGAAATAGCACCCTGGTTTTCATGTTTAACCTTTAGATTAATTATATTTATGTTATAGGAAAAAATAGATGTAACAAAATACAAACAGGTTTAGTAAAATAAAACTATTGTGCCGTGTATCAATCTATTTATTATAATCGGTAAATTCTGTGTATATTTAGGGGTGTCTCGTTCATACTTTCTGACTGTTTCGTAAAACATTGAGTGATACAATCATCAGATTTACACCAATGTTAAGAATGAATCACCATAGATTGCAGTGATATGTACCAGAACATATGATAAACCTAGATTTTGATTACACGGTATGCACCAATAATTGCAGTTTGATTCTGTAAATATTGGCAGCATAACGAGACAGAACTCATCATGAAAAAAATGCTCATATAAAAAGTATCTTAAAATTACTAGACGGAATTTCTAACTTGCAAATGATTCTACTGCTAAAATTAAGCAAATTTGCCACTATATTTATAAAAAATACTAACCATAAAATCGAAATAGCTGTTTTCTGTCCTCTAAACCCGAATTTATTAGACCCTTTGAAAAAATGTCCCGTACGATTTGCGCTTGACTTTTTTTCGAAGAAAAAACAGTGATATTGTTAGTCATGCCGGCGTTCCCGTTGCAGTCAGCACACTTTAATATTGATCATTATCTTTAAGTGTTTGGTGTTATGTCTTCGTACTTGGCCACAGCAACCTTAAGGACAATACCTTCAAGAAGAGCAACGTATACCTGACCTTCATTCATAAATGACTATATGACCTTCAAACTGAAATATCTCAAATCTTGCTTAATTTTTTGCTATTTTTGTTATTTTTAAATAGAATACAAACTTAAACACAGCAGTATTTTAGAACAGATCTTAACCTTGAAGACATTCATTAGGATATGTCCTTTAGGAAAACCAAACTCAAGTTGACCTTGACTTTTCACTAATCTTTGCTATAATATATTGTTTCTTGGTAATTAATAGATTGATTATATTCATACTTCGACACAACAATCTATTGAACAAGACCTTCTTAAAGGTTGAACTGACCTAGCCCATAAGCTTTAAATGACCTTACTGTTAATGTCAAATTATTGAATTTTGGTCAAATTGTCATATTTAATATAAATGTACGAATTTGAATTTGGACAGAACAAGATTTGGTACCAATCAAGTAAAATAAACAATTTAGATGGGACCTTAACCTTAAATTGACCTTGACCGTCAAGGTAGAATGAATAAAATTTTCCCGTAACATTGATATTTATAAATGATTTAACAACATATTTAGACACAATATATTTTTAGGCAATACCTTAATGTAAATTAAACTCAAATTGACCATTGTATTACCTTGGCCTTCAAGATTGTCACTGATTATTGCTATAATAAGTTTTAGCTTGGAAATTGGTCATCAGGTTTTCTTCATACATAATCAAAACAAGTTTTTCAACAAGGCCTACTTAAATGTGGAACTGACCTTGAGCTTTAAATGGCCTTGACAGTTATGGTGAAATCATCAATTTTTGGTTAAGTTGTCACAATATTGTTACAATAATTTATGTATGATTCATTCTTGGACAGCACAACGGATGTGTTGAATACTTAATATATTAATGTCATTGACCTTTAAATGACATTGACCGTCAGTTATATTTCTAACTTTGTCATTCATTTATTGAAATGATTTAATTATACTTGGACAAAACAACAAGAGTGACTCTTAAAAAATTTATTTAAACGGTTTATTTGTTTGCTTGTAGAACATGTAAAAAGGTCGAGCATTGCATCCGCCTGGCAATGGCTCTTGTTTCTTTTTGTTGCTTACGTATTTTTTACAATTAATAGAAGACTATTTAATGAAAGATAAAAGTGCACGACTGCATACTCCTTGAACTGAAATGAAATTGAAAACGCATATTAGCATTTAAAAATCAATAGAACTGTTTGATGCACACATAATTCGTTTGATGTCAGTTGACAACAACCAGTCTTTTGACTTAAGACTTGACGATAAGTGTCAGATAAATAGACTGGACACGGACATATAAGATATAAAAAATGATAAAATAACATTGTTAATATTATACCATCATTGTTGTCTCAAGTCTTTAAATATTATCTAATCATATTTGATGTGACATAGAACTGATTATTTTCTTACTTTCTTTACTTTCAAATTACAAAGATATAACCATTCAAATATTCATAGCTTGCAGCAAGCACAATATAAATGTATGATAATATTAATCTATTTGATTTGATTTACATTTGATTTTGTTTTGTCAAATAGTATCTTTGTTTTAATGTTACTTACGAAGTCAATAAGTTTATTGCATTTATTTTCAATCAATCAATCAATCAATCAATCAATCAATCAAATCAATCATTGGGTGTGTGATCAACCTATCGTTTTTTACATTAAGATTTTTCGATGAACATACTTTATTAAATGGCAAAAGAAACAGCCTAAGGCAAGACTTATCACAAGAAAGGACCTCTTCTACCCCACCCCCTGCCAAAAAAATAAATATAAAAAATGAAAATAAAAATTGATAAGAAATTAAATGAATAATAATTGAAAAACAAATAATAATAATAATAATAATAATAATAATAATAATAAAAATAAAATCATTAAATGAATAAGTTAATGTAATAACAAAAAAAAAAAAAACACTATATATTTCATCAAAATAAAACATTTCTGATAGCTAAAAAATATTATAATATTCAATATTGTCATATCAATTTTTCCGCTCGTCACGAAAAACACTTTAATATCTATTAATTAAATATAATAAAATTTTCAATTAATTAATTTGTCATATTCTAAAAAGATATAAATACATTTTAAATGTTTTAATTTACTGATATATTTTTTCTTGGACATATTGCATGTTCTCTTGATTAAAACTTGAAACACCTGGTGATAAAATATTTATTTTCACGTCACGCGCCATTTTAATTATATTTCCGTACACAATTAAATTCAAATAGTAACACAGATTAATATAGTTGTACCATTATAAAAAGGGAAGCCTGTAGAAACTGCAGTCAGTGTGTACGACTACGTGATCTTCATCATCACTTCGTTACAGAAATCTCTACATGATGGACTCACGGATAGCTTTCGTCGCATTCTCTTTCTTTTTGCTAGTATCAGGTAAGATTTTTTCACAATTATTGTAATTATTTTTTTGTTTAAAAGCACTAGAAAAACGGTGTCGTTTGATTTGAAAATCAGTGTATTTACTCAAAAAAGATAACAAAATGTTATCGTTGTAGATGTTGTTGTTAGAAATTATAGATGTAATAATTCTAAAGTTTTGTTTTTATTAATCAAAACATACCTAATATTTGCAATGACAATTATCAAAATATACGTTGTATTTTTTTTTTAAATCCAGACTTTTACTGTTTACTTTTATATTTATTCTTTGAGCTTAAGTGCATAAACGTATGTCGACAATGTTTAAGCATAACAACAGACAATAAGATGATCAGACAAAAATAATATCTTATGTGTCTCAACTCTAAATTTATCTTACGCAAAACTGTGCAAAAATGATGATACAGTCATTTCAAATTTAACTTTTACCTGTCATGTGACACTTTTACAGAATCACTTAGCGTTTCTGCTGACACGTTGGGAGAACAGTCACCAAGTTATCGTAATGTTAGAAGTGTTACGCGTGAAATATCCATAATATCAGATGAACCAGAAAAACCGGATACGGGAATGACTTCTGACAAGTATGATTATAATCATAACTCTATTTGAAATGATGAAAGTAAATTGAAACACAAAAGTGTTCCGTTGGGGACATTGCTTCTTGACATAGAAGACCTCTTGTTTACCTTTAAGCGCCAGGGAGATGAAATGGTACCACTAAGCGACTAGACGATACACCTAAACGACGGAACAAAAAAGCAATTACATAATGCTTAAGAGGGACAAGACAATGTGTTTTTTGTCGCGTCTCGTCCCCTTGGGCTTCATTTCGCCACTTTGGCGTATCGTTTCGTCGCTTCAGCATTTCTTTTCGTTACCTACGTGTTTTAGGTTTATTAGAGATCGCCGATTTTTTTCACAATTTTTTCCTTTCAAACAAAATGAAATGAATTTTCCTTTCACGAACTTGATATAAAAACGAATTTCGCTCTTTATAGAAACAAAGCATGAATCTTATTTATGAATACAAGAACCAATTTAAGTTAAACATTTGTTCAACTTAAAGCGCTATGTCATGGTACCCTAATTAAGATTCCCTATTGAAACAGTTAACATATTTAACATATGAAACATTTGATATACCTGATTGTATATTATTATATTAAACTCAAATTATGAGCAGATACTGCAGTTTTAGGCATTCTTAACACATTTTTTACACGGTGCGTATGGACTTGCGATACACCTTAATAATAAAGATATTATTATTATTATTATTATTATTATTACCTTAATATATTGCTATATTAATTTTGACCATTGCTATCAACAATATGAGTATAGTAACAATAGTTCAATCTTGATAAAACCAATAATCATATTAGGTAAATCTAAACCATAGGTACTGACGAAGGAGTGAAAATCGACATCACAGAGTTCAAAATGATATTTTTATTTTTATAATACTCTTTGAGTCGCTTGCCTTTTTCACAATTTTGACAAATATTTTTTTTTATTTTAACAGTGCTCTCATTAACGATGGGGAGGAAGCTGATAAACCCGAATCAGATGATTATAATTCTATGATGTCTTTCATTGATGAGTACTGACCTGTATCTTAACAAACATATTATGAATGATGACGGCACGTGGTTAACCCTGTACTTGTCCAGATTTTTGGCATGAATAATTTTACGAAATAGATATAAAACTAGAATGTTCTTAAATTTTGATGATCAAATAAAAGTCTTAAATACTTACTTTTGTTATTCTTGTTTTTATTTAAACAAAGAAAAAAACGACACAGAAACAACAAAAAACCAGACAAAGAAGAAAAAAAAGACAACAACAACAACAAAAAAACAACAACAACAAAAAAACACAAACACAGCCATTTAGTCCGGTAAATGTAGTCTAAAATGAGGCAACCTTTAACTATAACACATTGCAAAAGTTTTATTTTAACATTTTTGTGTTGACATACAAGGATCACTTCCCCGTAGTCTGTCTGTCTGTCTGTATGTCTGTCTGTCCGCCCGTCACAAAAGTTGTCCGGACTTCTTCTCAAAAACTACTGGTGAAATTACATCCTTACTTTACAGGTATGATCAGTACCAAGTTAAGTTGTGTTCATTGTCGGTATTTTCTAGTTCAATGATTTTTGTCAGAGTTATGTCCCTGTAATAGTTTGCCGACTACTCCTCTTATACGACTTATGCAATTTCATTTGAAACATTACATGATTGATTGATAGCTCAAGTACTTGCGGATATAACACGTGTTTTTCTAGTTGAATGACTTTTGGCGGAGTTATGGTCCTTGAATTTTAAAGTGTAGTTTGAATGTGTTGCCAGCTATACTGAAGCTGGTCCGGACTAATTCTAAAAAAAACTACTTGTGCAATTTCACCTAATCTTTACTGGAATTAGCAATACCAAGTCTAGTTGTGCATATTCTTGGTATTTTCCGGTTCAATTATTTTTTGTCAGAATTATGACCTTTTAATGATTTTTATTTTTAAAGTTTTGTTCGGATTACTCCTGTTATTCCACTTATGCAATTTCAACGACACTTTACAGGACTTATTAGTAGCTCAAGTACTTGAGCATATTTTAAGTTTTTTTTTTTTGCTTGAATGATTTTGGCAGAGTTATGGCCCTTGAATTAAAAAAGGTTGCTAATGATGTTTGTCCGGAATACACCTCTTATGCAATTTCCTTGACACTTTTAACATTGATTGATAGCTTAAGTACGTGTGCATGATACACAGGTTTTCTGCTCGAATGATCTTTGGCTGGATTACAGCCCTTGGATATAAATCGCGTTTGCCCTGTTAATGATGTTTGTGTCTCCTTCTACACAATAGCTGCAACCTGCAATTGGCTATCATGGGGCAACACGTGTGACCACCGATCTCTCTTCAAGTAAAGCGTTGTAAATCACTTACAAAAATTGCCATTATACAATTTTTGCAAAAGTAGTTAAATTTGACTTATTTTAGGGCGCGGTTGAAATAGATTTTCGTTTGGTTTTAACCAGTTGGAACATGATTTGAACTGCGTCACGACAAAACCAACATAATGGGTTTGCGACCAGCATGGATCCTGATCAGACTGCGCGGCTCATTTATAATTTGTATGTAAGCGATGCCTCTAGCTTTGTCTATTTAAAAAAAAAAACATTGTGTTTTCAAAAACATTTGCTAGGTAAGAATTCAATTTGAAGACAAAATAAAATCTTCTGAGGATTTAAAAAACAGAAAAGAGTGAGCAAATATTACCCCCTCTACTTTGATCAAAGTGTCCTGTAATTTAAATGTTATGAAAGGGTGATATATTTGACTATAAATAGGAAGACATAAAGAATACCTACATAAAGCAGAAAAACGCAAAAAAGTCAAGTTTAATCCAGCCTGCTCGTGGACGGTATGGAAAATGAAAGTTATCGTCTACGCACCCCTCTAGCATTTCAACATTTAACATGAAATGGTAAAAAGGCTCAGTTTTATACTATAATATGACAAAAAGGGTACACAATACTTCAAATTCTAACTTCGATATCAAATAGAAGTAATAACGATGTTTATCATTTAATTAACAAATCATTAGAGGTTTTTTTAATGTGTACAGTATATCATTCACTGCTAATGGAACGGAAACACTCTAATAGGTTAAAACCTTACGCAAAAATCATAATTATTAAATAAAATGAACATGGCGTTATGAAATTTATATTTGAAGATATAGAGGATATTTGTTTAGTTCAGTGTAAGATCGGAATATATTTCACGAGTGGCGCAGCCACGAGTGAAATATGAACTTTTGGTGTTCACAAGGTGAAATATATTTCGATCTTACACTAAACTAAACAAATTTTCTTTTTATTATATGCAAAGAAACGTTTTAAAAAGACATTAAACCTAATACTGAATGAAGAGCGCGCCAAATAATAATACAACGTGACGTCATTTACGACGTCACGTCATTAAGTTGGTACCCAGTTCTGTGCACGCTGGTATTTCACTGAAACAATGTAAAGGGCTTAAATTTAAAACAGTGAAATTATCAAAGTGGTAATTTCACAGTTTCAAACAGTGAAATTACCAGTTTTATATCACTGATATATTTCTATAAACCACCGAAAAGCATGTAATAAAAAAGATAGATTCAACTGTTTTTTTAATGCTACAATGTCATTGTTGTTAAATTTAATCAATTGTCAGTCTCTTACATGTTACGTGATACAAAAGCTTTTGAATTTATACTTTCGTTACAAAGATATTTATAAGCAATAATATAAAGGTAAATTAATTAATATATGATCATTTCAATCTATTTTATCTGTGATAAACATGTTTTTGTATTGTTATACTATGCATGTTGTCCTGTTTCATTCGAGGCCAATAAAATGTATTTCATATTAAATTTTATTTGTATTTTGTTTTCAAATGATTTGATTTTGATTGAATAGCTAACAACCCAATGCATGTCCGTGGACATAGTATAATTTAGACTCAGTATAACTTAGACACGTTAACCTCCTTCCTATCAAGAAAAAAAATTAAGTACTAGTAAAAGCAAGATAAATAAATCAGCGAGTGTGTGAGTAAGTATCATATAAACTTATCGTTGACACTACTAATATATTTTTTTAAAGAACATTATAATGCCAAAGACGTTTTTTGATGAACATGATAGTACCAAAGACCCTAAGACTCTCGAGGCATGTCCGTAAACATGGTATAATTAAAATTCGTACACCTTCCTATCAAGAAAAAAAGTCACTTAAGGCAAGATAGATATATAAATCAGTGATTGTCTTAATAAGCATCACATAACTTTATAAGTCCACTAATGGACATAAAATACCAAAAGCAACACATAATTATTTGATCAAAATAACATAATTCTGGTAGCTTAAAAATATGGTATGCAAAAATGTATTTTAAAAATCCGAACTCTCCTTTTAATTTTTCCACTCGTGATAGAACAATGTTTCAATAATAATAAATAATAATAATAATAACTAAAAAAAACAATACATAATTTATTATATCAAAAAGTAATTGTAAACGCAAAATTTAATAGAATATTTTATATTCTAATTTAAATGAATATATATTAGTTTTGCTATAAATATTGGACATTTTGCATGCCGTCTTGATTAAGGCTTGCAATAATTGGTGTTAAAACGTGACACGCTATTTTCAATTACTCTTTTGCACACAATGAAATGCAAACAGTAACATTATTCCACCATGATTGTAATTAGGTTAGCCTGTAAAATTTGTAATATGTGTCTACGGCTTCGATTATAATAGACAAATTCGTCATAGCTTACACTGTGTAGTATGAATAAAAAATGATGGCATCAGGGATAACTTTCATGGCATTCGTTCTTATTGTTCTAGTATCAGGTAAGATTTAACCTATCTTTGTACCTATCATAGAATTTAAGTAAGTTGTTTGATTTGAACATGTTGCTTGTATTTGAAAAAGAAAAGTTGTTGTTGTCGTTGTCTTTGGTTGTTAAAACTCATTACTGCACAGTAGGTTTTCTAACGTTTTATTTTATCTGTTATTGTTTTTTTTTATTAGATCACCTGAGCATATGCTCAGGGTGAGCTATGAGGATCACACTTCGTCCGTCGTCTGTCGTCCGTCGTCCGTCGTACGTCGTCCGTTGTCCGTGGTAAACGGTAAAAGGGACCGAGTAAGAGTACACTTTGCATATTTAGCCCCGCCTTTAAATGAAGCACGAATTTCTTATAAAGCGTTATCATCATGATTAAAATAGACTATAAATCTGTGGAAATTATCAGTGTTACTGTATGTAAGTGCATATGCTTAAAATCCTCCTAAATAAATTTATGCATATGTCTAGAAAATTTTGGAAACAGGCTTTAAACTTCAGGACATACAACTGTAGAATAATGGTTTTTCATTCATATGCCTAATAATTTAAAAATCAGCAGATGAACCTATGTTAGGATATCAAGTAAGATTTATTATAGGATCATCTGAAATTGCACTTGTACACAATGTTTTATACTTATGTTCATTTAAAAGATATATGAGTAATCACATTATAAGAGGACCAAGAGATCATCTGCATGAACATATACTAGTTTTTATAGAAAGATGCATGAGAGGGTTAATTTGTAAGATGAGCAGGGAATCATCTAGATGAAATATACATTAGTAAGTGATGGAAATATATATGAAGAAGGGTCATCTGGTTCTTTAAGGTGTATATAACACACTGTAGTTCTTAAAGAAACATATTGTGAGGGAAAATACATATAAACATTTTTATTATGGAAAAGATATCAGGGTAAACTCGTAAGATTGCCCAGGGGATTATCTAGATGTACAATATACTATAGTTTTCATGGAACAGAAATAAGGGGAATCACGTAAGATTACAAGATCATCTGGATGTTACATAAACTTTTTTTCATTACCATATCAGATTGTAAGGGGATCAAATAAAATGACAAAGGGATCATCTAGATGTACATATACTATAGTTTTCATTGAACAAGAAAATAAGGGGATCCACGTCTTAAAGATGACCAAAGGTGACATTTACATGTATATACTCTTTTCATTCTCGGGAAACATATATGAGGGGAAATCAAATAAATGACAAGGGGATCATCTATATGTACATAAACCCTCTTTTTTTTATTATGGAACAGATGTAAGGAGATCATGTAAGAATACAAGGGGAATATCTAGATGTACATATATCTACAGTATTCATTGAAAATAAATAAAGGTATCACATAAAATGATAAGGGGGATCACGTTAAGATGACAAGGGGATCATGTAGATGTACATTTTTAATATAGTTTTAATTGAAACAGAAAGAAATAAGGGGGGCTCACTTACGATGACCCAGGAAAGATCATATAGATGTACATACTCTTTTTCAATTATGGAACAGCTATGAGGGTATTTCGTAAAATGACAAGGGGATCATGTAGATACAGGTACAATATACTAATAGACTTTATTGAACAGAATAAAGGGATCACATAAGATGACCAATGGTATGATTCTAGATGTACATATACTATAGTATTCATTGAAAGAAATAAGGGAAATCACGTAAGATGACAATGGGTATCATCTAGATGTACATATATTATAGTATTCATTGAACAGAAATAAGGGGGATCAACGTAAGGTGAGAAGGGGATCATCCTAGATGTAAATATACTATAAGTATTCCCATTGAAAGAAATAAGGGGAATCACGTAAGGTGACAAGGGGAATCATCTACATGTACATATATTACCAGGACATCATATAGATGTACATACTTCTTTTTCATTATGGAAACATATATGAGGGGATTCGCTTAAATGGGACAAAGGGATCATGTAGATGTAACATATACTATAGACTTTCATTGAACAGAAATAAAGGGATCACGTAAGATTGACCAAATTGTAATCATCTAGATGTACATATACAAAATAGTATTCAATTGAAAAGAAATAAAAGGGATCACGTGAGATGACAATGGTATCATCTACATGTACATATACTAATAATATTCATTGAAAACAGAAAATAAGGAAATCACGTAAGGGGTGACAAGGGGATCATCTAGATGTACATATACTATAGTATTCATTGAAAAAAATAAGGGGATCAACGTAAGGTGACAAGGGGATCATCTACATGTACATATACTACCAGGAGATCATATAGATGTACATTACTCTTTTTCATTACGGAAACATATATGAGGGGATCGCGTAAAAATGACAAGGGGATCATGTAGATGTACATATACTATAGACTTCATTGAAAGAAATAAAGGGATCACGTAAAGATGACCAATGGTATCATCTAGATGTACATAATACTATAGTAATTCATTTGAAAAGAAAAAAGGGATCACGTAAGATGACAATGGTATCATCTACATGCTATACATATACTATAGTATTCATTGAACAGAAATAAGGGGATCACGTAAGGGTGACAAAGGGGATCATCTAGATGTAAACATATACTATAGTATTCATTGAAAAGAAATAAGGGGAATCACGTAAGGTGACAAGGGGATCATCTTTACATGTACATATACATTACTAGGAGATTTTCATATAGATGTACATACTCTTTTTCATTATGGAACATATATGAGGGGATCGCGTTTTAAAATGACAAGGGGGATCATGTAAGATGTACATATACTATAGACTTCATTGAACCAGAAATAAAGGGATCAGGTTTAAGATGACAATGGTATCATCTAGATGTACAGTATACTATAGTATTCATTGAACAAGAAATTTAAGGGACGAATCACGTAAGGTGACAAAGGGGGATCATCTAGATGTACTTATACTATAGTATTCATTGAACAGAAATAGGGGATCACGTAAAGATGACAATGGTATCATCTAGATGTACATATACTATAGTATTCATTGAAACAGAAATGAGGGGATCAACCGTAAGGTGACAAGGGGATCATCTAGATGTACATATACTATAGTAATCCATTTGAACAGAAAAAAGGGGATCACGTAAGGTGACAAGGGGATCATCTAGATGTACATATACTATAGTATTCATTGACAGAAATAAGGGGATCAAGTAAGATGACAAAAGTATCATCTAGATGTACATATACAAAAAGTATTCATTGAACAGAAATGAGGGGATCACGTAAGGTGACAAGGGTATCATCTAGATGTACATATACTATAGTATCATTTGAAAAGAAATAAGGGGGGAACACTTATGAATACCAGCGGATCATAATAGATTAACACATTACTTTAGTTTTCATTAAACAGAAAGAAATAAAGGAGATCAAGATAAGACGACAAGGGGAAATCATCTATGTGTTACATACTCTTTTTCAATTCTGAAACAGATATGAGGGGAATCGCGTTAAAATGACAAGGGGATCATGTAGATGTACATATTCTATTTTTTATTATGGGAACAGATACATTTAAATTAAAGGGATCACGCTAGATGACAAGGGTATCATCCTAAGATGTACATATACTTATAGTATTCATTTGAAAAGAAATAAGGGGATCACGTAAGGTGGACCAATGGGATCATCTAAAGATTTACAATATAACTATAGTATCTATTTCATTGAACAGAAATAAGGGGATCACGTAAGGTGACAAGGGGATCATCTAGATGTACAATATACTTATAGTATTCCCATTGAAAAGAAATAAGGGGATCACGTAAGGTGACAAGGGAATCATCTACATATACATATACTATAGTATTCATTTGAACAGAAATAAGGGGATCGCGTAAGATGACAAGGGGATCATCTAGATGTACATATACGAGGTTGTTCGAAAAGTAATAGGACTTGAGAGTCTTGCATATTCATATTCCATCCAATTTAAAATACTTTCATATGTTATAGGGATCGTTTAAAATGTTTTTCTACAATGTATGCATAAGTTTTATTTCATTATTGTGATAAAAGCGCGTTTCCTGTGATAATTGAATTAACCATGGTAACACGCACCGGCCGCAGCACATAAAAATAGTTATTGAAGCTAATGTTGTACTTCTTATTTTAATTCATTTATAATAATTATACCTCCGTTTTTGTCCATATATTCCATCACCCCAACAAATTTTTTCTTATCTAAGGTGACATTATATATCTTAAAATTTGACGTCATTCAGGCATGAAATGGGTTATATTTATTTAGTTTTGAACAGCTGGCGGTTAAATGTAGAAATGTGGCACTCAGTAACAAACAGAAAAATTCGTGTTATCGTTTAAAATTGTGCCAACGATTGGCAATATTCTTTCAGATACATACAAAATGATAAAAAATTAAGAAAGGAAAATTATTTCCTTGCCATCAGGACACTCGTTTTTCAGCTGGTACAATCAATTTAAAAACGGCGAATTCAAAATCTCTTACAGGAAATTGGTGAGAATGGAAAGCGGAAACATTGTGACGTTAATTGCCAAAAAAACCTGTAAATAGATCGACGGTAAACGGCACGCGGGACTGTCCCCACTCTTTTTGTCTGCTTCGCGTCTACTTAAGGCTTTCACCAAAGGATTGTATATAAAAAACCATTCTACAAAAAACCTAATTTTTCAATTGTCTCTTCATTGGATATAACTTGGTTTTTAAATAATTGATATAATAATGATTAACGGGTAATGATTAGTAGTATTTTTCCCCCCAATTTTATTTTAATAGATGCTACTTTTCAATTAACATATTTGGGTTATTTAAACTTTATATAATCATATTGATTTAAAAACGTAATGATTGTTTGAAAAATAGTAAACTTAAATCAATTTTGCACAATTTAGCATTAAAAGTCCATGCTTGTTGAAAATTCCCAAGTTTAACTTAAAATATTTCGAGAAAAAGTGGAAAGAATGGCCCAACGATTCGGGCATTTTTCTTGGAGAGTTGAATCGAAATTGTGATCGGTTTCTTTCTCGCTATATTTCCACATATGAGACCTGATCATATGAACATGATTCAATCACCTAGAACACTAGGAAAAATTAAACTTTTCAAGGATGGATGGACACTTGTTATATTTTGCATTTAGTTAACGACTCCTGAACGTCATTTACTGTATTTCAGGCGTGCGCCGAGTTTCGTACCCCTTGGCATTTGAAAAAAATTCAAAAA
>NW_026855995.1:0-18093 GCF_026571515.1 Ruditapes philippinarum
CTTTTTCATAACCTGAAACACAACATTATGATTTAACTGCCTAAAATCATAACATGATTACTGCTTAACAATTTGATTACTGCTTAACATCACGATTACTGCCTAATAACATAATTACTGCTTAATATCATGATAATTGCTTAAAAACGTGATGTCTGCTGAGCATTATGATTACTGCCTGACAACATGATTTAGATTTATGCTTAACAACAAGATTACTGCTTAGCAACAAGTAGTACTGCATAGTAGCATGATTACTGCTTAATAAAAACATGCCATAACATCCAAGACATCTGGGATTTTCCCAGAAATAAGGTATCTGTCCCGGTAGTCAAAATATATTGACGTGCCAAAGCTTGATTCTGAGATATTTTCGTTCTGGGGCAGAATCTCGCTTTTAGAGGCAAGATACTGCCCAGACACGAAAATAGCACAATATCTTGTCGCGCAGTACAATTAGTTGGACAACTGTCCTGTAAGTGTCCCTGAGATGATTTCCCGGTAAAAATAAAAATCTAAAATAATCTACTTTGCAGCCAGAAAATTTTACATGTAATGGATACAGTACAAGTTTTTCTTCAAAAGTGCCTTTTTACAGAAGTAAGAAGACAGTTTGCTAGTGTTACTCTTGGGCTTTTACTAAAGCATTATTAAACTAGAAATGTGTCCATAGGACACGGGTGCCCCCACCGCGACACTGTTCTGTCAATCTTTTTACTAAGTCAAGGGAAATAACTCTACAAATACTGGATAAATCCACAAGCCAAACCCCAGGTGCAAATCTAAAATATGCTGAGCAACCTGCCCATAAGGTTTATTAACTATGTCAAATCCTTTTTGAGAAACTTGCGACACAAGTTGAAAATTGCAAAAATTTTCTACGTGAAGGGCAATAACTCTAAAAATACTAAATAAATCCAGACGAAAATACCCAGGTGCACAACTACACATGCTGATCAATACTCCTGTAAAGTTTCATGACTCTATGTCAAATATTTTTTGAGTAACATGCGACACAAGTTGAAAATTGCAAAATTTTACTAAGTCAAGGGCAATAACTCTAAAAATACTAAATATATCCAGATGAAAATACCCAGTTGCATCAACTACACATGCTGATCAAAATTCCTGTAAAGTTTCATGACTCTAAGTCAAATACTTTTTGAGTTACATGCGAAACAAGTTGAAAATTGCAAAATTTTACTAAGTCAAGGGCAATAACTCTAAAAATATCCAGATGAAAATACCACAGTGCACAACTACACATGCTGATTAACATTCCTGTAAAGTTTCATGACTCTAGGTCAAATACTTTTGGAGTTACATGCGACACAAGTTGAAAATTGCAAAATTTTACTAAGTCAAGGGCAATAACTCTGAAAATACTAAAAATATCCCGACCAAAATACCCAGGTGCACAACTACACATGCTGATCAACATTTCTGTAAAGTTTCATGACTCTAGGTCAAATACTTTTTGAGTTACGTGCGACACAAAAGTGAACGGACGGACGGACGGACGGAAGGACGGACGGACGGAAGGACGGACGGACAAGGGTAAATCTAAATGCCCGCCACTAACGTGGGGGCACAATAAAAATCAAGATGTTGGGTTCTCTTCTCAAGTTCTCATCTTTATTTACATATCTGTCACAAGTAATCACAAATGATGGTTGACAGCTACTTGCAGTTACAACAAGTGACCAGTATATATAGAGAAAAATAGGTTGGTGCCGTGGATGGAGAAAGTTTATCTGTCGAGGCGGAGGAATTTATTGGGTGAGCCGAAGGCGAACCCAATAAATTCCGGAGCAGAGCCAGATAAACTTTCTCCATCCACGGCACCAATCTATTATTCTATTTATCCTGCCACCGTTTTTTTTTTTAAAGAATTTTATTAGGCAAACTACCTTTAATCACACTATCGGAAATGTTTCTTTATAAACAAAGAAGGCCCGAAGCGTGCATTATTCTGCAACAATGCACTCGCCGTTCTTATTATCTCCCTGTGTATTTTCACATTGAGGGCGCCATTTTGTTTGAAAAATGTGCTAAATAAAAACATTTTTTTGTCGAATTTTATTGTGAAAACTATCTAGAATAAAAGAAAATGGTCTAACTAAGAAAATGAATTCGAACACCAATATCTTTTATTCAGTCGTTAAAGCTGTACAGACGTTTAAAGTATTGGTTACGTGACGTCACAATGTAGCGCCAAACAGCACGTACAAAACAATCAAATCATGTACGCTATTTTAATGTCGCAAACGAGTTAAGTTTTACATTTATTTCACTTTTAATTATTTTTATTTCGCTTGAAAAATTATAGAGTGAAATAAAATAAACAAACAAAGTTTTATCAACGTTTCCAAAATTCATTATTCTACACACATAACATAAAAGTCAATAATTATAATAATAATTAAATTTTTTCTTGAAAAGTAGTCGCAAAACTATGCATACCACGTGATCAAGTGCCGTAGAATCAGTAAAAAATAATACGGCACCTTGTTATCGGGCCGAAATTGATACAAAGTGACAGGATAAAGGTACCAATCACATTCTTGCATTACAACACTCTCTCTCCAGTGTGTGCTGGCTTGTAAAGAATATATTTCCTTTATAAAACAAGAGGGGGCCAATGATGGGCCCTGAGGTCGCTCACCTGTATATAACCCCCCCCCCCCAACCCCCCAGTCCAATTTTTACCCAAGGGCTTTTATTTGTTTATTTGAACAGACTTGGTAGACACCCATAAGAAGATGTTTCATGCTAAACATCTAAGTTCTAGCTCATTGGGTTTTTTAAAAGGAGATTTTTAAAGTTTTTACTATACACATATAGTTATAGAGAATAATAGGTTGGTGCCGTGGATGGAGAAAGTTTATCTGGCGAGGCGGAGGAATTTATTGGGTGAGCCGAAGGCGAACCAAATAAATTCCGGAGCAGAGCCAGATAAACTTTCTCCATCCATGGCACCAATCTATTATTCTATTTATCCTGTCACCGTTTTTTTAAAGACTTTTATTAGGCAAACTACCTTTAATCACACTATCGGTTCCAAATGTTTCTATATAAACGAAGAAGGACCGAAGCGTGCATTTTTCTACAACAATGCACTCGCCGTTCTTATTATCTCCCTGTGTATTTTCACATTGAGGGCGTCATTTTGTTTGAAAAATGTGATAAATAAAAACATTTTTTTGTCGAATTTTGTTGTGAAAACTATCTAGAATGATAGAAAATGGTCTAACTAAGAAAATGAATTCGAACACCAATATCTTTTATTCAGTCGTTAACGCTGTACAGACGTTTAAAGTATTGTTTATGTGACGTCACAATGTAGCGCCAAACAACACGTGCAAAACAATCAAATCAAGTACACTATTTTAATTTCGCAACGTTATTGGCATCAACGTTTCCAAAATTCGTTATTCTACACACAGAAGATTTAACGACAGTTTTTTTTCATACCACTGGAACGGCCTGTAAAGAATGTTTCTATTTTAATTTTACAACCAAACATAAAGTCCAACATAATAATAATAATTATGTTTTTTCTTGAAAAGTAGTCCGGCAAAAACATGCATACCACGTGATCAAGTGCCGTAGATCAGTAAAAATATACGGCACCTTGTTATCAGGCCGAAATTGATACAAGTGACAGGATAAAAAAACAATGACACCCCTGGGGCAGGGCCAGTTTTGACCCCCGGGCTTTTATTTGAACAAACTTTGTAGATATTTACTTAAAGATGTTTCATGCTTAATATCTAAATTCTAGCTATTTGGGTTTTTTTCAAAGAAGATTTTTAAGTTTTTGCTATACACATATAAGGAAAATCAATGACCCCCCGGGCGGGGCCAGTTTTGACCCCAGGGCTTTTATTTGAACATACTTGGTAGACACCCATAAGAACATGTTTCATGCTAAATATCTTAGCTCTAGCTCTTTGGGTTCTTTAAAAGAAAATTTTTTAAGTTTTTACTATATGCATATAGGGAAAATCTATGACCCCCTGGGGCGGGGTCAATTTTGACCCCAGGGCTTTTATTTGAACAAACTTGGTAGACATTCACTAGAAGACGTTTCATGCCAAATATCTAAGCTCTAGCTCTTATGGTTCTTTAAAAGAAGATTTTTTAAGTTTTTACTATATGCATATTGGGAAAATCAATGACCCCCCGGGACGGGGCCAATTTTGACCCCAGGGCTTTAATTTGAACAAACTTGGTAGACACTCACTAGAAGATGTTTCATGCCAAATATCTAAGCTCTAGCTCTTTGGGTTCTTTAAAAGAAGATTTTTTAAGTTTTTACTATATGCATATTGGGAAAATCAATGACCCCATGGGGCGGGGCCAATTTTGACCCCAGGGCTTTTATTTGAACAAACTTGGTAGACATTCACTAGAAGATGTTTCATGCTAAATATCTAAGCTCTAGCTCTAACGGTTCTTTAAAAGAAGATTTTTTAAGTTTTTACTATATATGCATATAGGGAAAAATCAATGACCCCTGGGACGGGGCCAATTTTGACCCCAGGGCTTTTATTTGAACAAACTTGGTAGACACTCACTAGAAGATGTTTCATGCCAAATATCTTAGCTCTAGCTCTAGAAGATTTTTTAAGTTTTTACTATATGCATATAGGGAAAATCAATGACCCCCTGGGGCGGGGCCAATTTTGACCCCAGAGCTTTTATTTGAACAAACTTGGTAGACACTCAGTAGAAGATGTTTCATGCCAAATATCTAAGCTCTAGCTCTTAGGGTTGTTTAAAAGAAGATATTTAAAGATTTTTCTTTCGGTTGCCATGGCAACCAGAGTTCTGCATGGAATTAAATTCTTTGAACAATTTTTGAAGGTGACCACCAAAGGAACATTCCTGTGAAGTTTGGATGAAATTGGCTCAGTGGTTTATGAGGAGATGTCATTTAAAGCAAAAGTTTACGGACGGACGTCGGCCGGACGGACGCCAGACGAAAAGCGATCACAAAAGCTCACCCTGTCACTTTGTGACAGGTGAGCTAAAAATAAGATAAACTTTCAAAAGTTCACTAATACAAAAAGCTAAACTGTTACACAGAAAAATGTAGGCTGCACTGAAAACCCCGCAAATCAGCATGTGATACAAAAAAAATTACTATCAACCAATCAAAACACATTATGCGAACCATAAAGTTCAAAATTCATGGCAATGACTAAAACTCTTACAAAATACAATGAAAACAATATCAGGACAATCTGGTCACACTAGGATAAACAACAAATTGTCCGAGGCAAAGCCGAGGATAAATTGTTGTTTGTCCTAGCAAACTGTCTTCTTCACGTCTGTAAGAAGACACTTTTGAAGAAAATATGAGTAACTGTATCTGAATTGTACAATGTTTAAGTGTAAAGAACAGATAATTTTCATGCACTTACTACAATCAGACAGAATTCACTTTCATTCATGGTAAACAATATTAAAATGGCTGCTTTCATCAGAGAGATCAATTCTGACATTCAACACTGATGATTTTTTTGTGGGTGGGGCGCTGGGACAGTAAATGTCATGTTAATGTTGTTTTTTATAGAATGTCAGACGCTCTACAAAAAATAGAGTCTTAGCATCATCAAACAAACAACTGTTAGTTTCGTCAATGCTAAAGTCAACAGTAGTTATGTTCCTGGAAATGGCCATCCAATTTATTTGAGTCATTTTTCGATGAATGGAATTTACTCATGAGTTGCGCTTATAATCAAGTTCGCTTCAACTTTTCGTCAGTTTCTATGGACTATCCTGCTTAAGACATTAAAAATATTGCCTGTTACGATTTAAGATGGACTAAATCTTTTGTTTACGCTGGACAATTCGAAAAATATGGCGAGCTATAATAATAATAATTGTAATTTTGAATTTTGACAGAACTATGGCCCTTTTGAACTAAGAAAATTCTACATTATTCAGGCTTTTGTTTTACTATCAAGCACAGAGAATAGTCGAGCGCACTGGCTCATTTTAATTGAAAAGTAGCCAGATGTAACATTCTCTTTGGAAGAAGTTTCACTATAGGCACTAGTACTGTAAAAAAGTGACAGTTCTCGAAAGAAACATGCGAAAATTAAGGTTATTCATCAAGAAGATTTTTACATTAATTTTTGATTCGCACAAGGATTAAAGTTTGAGAAAGTATATTAAGCATGAGACAAATTCAACGTTGAATGACCCAAAAGGTTTTTTGCTAGAATGTAAAATCTTGCTACTTTATCTATAAAAATACAGAAATGTGGACTTTAGAAAAAATGGTATGTCAATAGATGTCCTTTAACCAATTACTTCATATACACGCCTTTTAACGCCTTTTTCACCCCCCCCCCTTTTTTGTTGTCTCAAATGGTGAAAAAATGCATTATTTAGGCCCTTAACACTTGTTTTTGTTTTGAGAAATGTAGTTAAAAAAAGTGACCACTTTTTCAGCGCGGCCCCCCAACCAAAAGATACATCAGGGGGTTGCCAGAAGGGGGATGTGCCCCCTTCTGTTTGGGGGGTTTGAAGGGGGGCTGAGTCCCCCTCATCGCCAAGAAAATTTTGGACTTGTGAGAGGCTATAAATGACCCCAGATTGATCATAAGGTAACGTGTAACAAACGCTGAAAAGCATTTGACTCTATCTCAATCCATTGAGAAGTTGCAGCCCTTTGAAATCAATTATAATGGAAAAAATCAACGCAAAATAGTGATTTTTGGCAATTTTGAGATGTCCCCTCGTTGCCATGGTAACAGAAAATTTAAGCCTGAGCATGTTGTTGCAAGGGCAATGGTCCAGTCAACATTTGTGCCAAGTTTGATTAGTGTTGAAGCAGTTTTTATAGTATTATAGCAATTTGAACTTGTAACGGGAGACTTTTCAATGAAAACAGCCATTTTTCACAAAATGCTCATGAAGTAATGGGTTAACTGGTTCAAGCAGGACACCTTATATTTCAACCGTATTAAATCCAAGTGGAAAGTAACGGTTATTTAAAAGTGTCTTCTTACAGTCGTAAGTCGTAAGAAGACACTTTTTGAATAGCTTTGCTGGGGGTATAGTCGTTTAATTTTATATAATCTTACGGTCAAGTTATTATTTACTATTCTTAACACAATTAACGGAAGGATTATCCTCATACAGTAAATGGTGACACTAATCCTTTTGATTGGAAAATCATCTATTAGCCCCTTCCAACTAACAATTATCGGCAATAATTTTGATCAGATAAAGGATTAATTGTTTACCACTTGTGGCTTCCAAAGCAAAGGTGTCATAAACTGTAATTAACAAATGGCCAGCAAGAAGTGACTAGCCGTAAATATTAATATGATTCGGCAAATGTTCCAAAATTATGACATCGCTTATTGTCCTACTTAACATAGCTTTATTCATACATGCCATAACGTCCCGGATGTCCGGGACAGTCCCAGAAATAAGGTGTCTGTACCGGAGATGATTTATGTCCAGGTAAAAAAAATCTAAAATAATCTACTTTGAAGCAAGAAATTTTACTTTTTCATCAGTGTTGCATCTAGGCTGCACGATTGCACAATTTGCGCATTTTTTATGCAGATTGCGCATTTTAATGAAGTCGGTACGTGCCAAGTTGCGCATCTGACGAGCTTTTCAACTTAATTCAGTTTATCTTCATCGTATCTTGAACGCTTCAGCCATGTTTGTTTTCACTTGTGGTTAATAATAATAATAATAATAATAAACACTTTATTTCATGAAGGTAACATATTAAGAAATGCAAATCTTATTTACAATATGGCCTTCAATTAAACAAGATAATGAAAGTCACAAATATGTACACACATATTAAAAACAACATTAACAACAACCATTCAAATTGACAGACACATGCATACATCAGATTCATTTAAATTGTATATCAATCAAATATTTTTTCATATTTCTTTTAAAAGCATATAGAGACGAAGACTCTTTAATATATAAAGGTAAATTATTCCATACTTGCATTGCATTATTTCTAAAAGTTCTTTTAACATATTTCGTATTAGATCTTACATGTATTATGTTTCTATTTGTAGTTGATCTAAGTGTATACGTTTGATTTTTCGAAAACACTATGATATCTGAAATGTAGGAAGGAGTCAATCCTTGTATAGATTTAAATACTAATAATGCTGTATGATATGTGCATCTATTTTCGAAAGTCAACCAGTTTAATTTAAGGAAAAGCTGTAAAGAAGGTGTTTTAACTGGTTTACACAATATTATCTTTGCTGCGCGTTTCTGCAGTTTATTCACTTTTTCAAATTCAGTTTTATTACATCTTTACCATCTTACACAATTTTTATACTTTAGCTAGATTTATACTTTGTAAAATTTATCCTGATGAAGAACCAGATAGGTTCGAAACCGGTAGATCTTTTATTAAAATTTTGTTAACATTTATCCGGTGTTGACGTGTGGTTTCTTTGAATTCTCCCTTTTTATCCAGTTTTATTACAAGTACTCCATATAATACAACAATAATCAAAACAAGGTAAAATATAAGCATTGTAAAACATTTCTTTCATTTCAGCGGATAAAAAGTACGATATACGCTTTAAGAGAGCAATTTGTTTTTGTAATTTATGTCTATGTTAGAGTGTGTTGTACTAAATGGCATATCATTAACGTAGAAAATGAAAAGTAAAGGGCCTAATATAGACCCTTGAGGGACCCCTGATTTCACTGTTCCACTATTTGAATGACTATTTCCATATTTGATATTAAACTGTGTTCTATTTTCAAGATATGATTTGAAGAGTTTAATTGAGGTGTTTGAAAATTTGTACAATTTTAACTTATGCAACAATATGTTGTGATCTACCAAATCAAATGCCTTCTTTAGGTCTAAAAATACTGTGCCTATCAAACAGCCCTCATCTAAATCGTTAAGGAAGGATTCTATGAGTCGTATTAGAGCTGTTTGACAAGAATGTTTTTTTCTGAAACCTGACTGACTTTCATGAATAATATTAGTTTTGTATATATAACTGTGTAATTGTGATGCAATATGCTTTTCAAAAATTTTTGATATGGTTGGCAAAATTGAAATAGGTCTATAATTATTTGGATCTTCTTTTGGTCCATTTTTGTAAATTGGAAGTACATATGCTTCTTTAAGTTTATCAGGAAAAATGCCATTTCTAATGGAATTATTTATTAATTAGAAGCTATAGCTATGCTTAAATAGTCACCACAGTCTTTAAGAATACGCGGCCCAATTCCATCATTTCCTGTTGACTTGTTTACATCTAGTTTATCAATAAGTAGTTTTACTTGGAATGGGCTGATTTCATCAATAATAAAAGTATGCCCTTGAAGTTTTTTGTTCAGTTGTTCTTCAAGTGATTTGAAATTTTCTGTTTTGAATTTGGATTTGTTTAGGAAATCAGAAATATTGATAAAATGATCATTGATTGCATTTAAAATGTTATTTTCCCCAGTTATTATATTACCATCTATTGTTATGGAATTAGGCAATCTGATATTCCCGTTAGTACCATTATCGTTAGTAATATCTTTAATATTTTTCCAAAGCGTACTCGGGTCTTTCTTATCCTTGACGGCATTATTGAAGTAATTTCTTTTGTGTTGTTTAATTAAATTATTTGTTTTATTCCGCCACAGTTTATATGAATCCCACTGATTAGATTTTTTATAATTATCTCTTTTCAAGCGTGCATTTTTAATTTCTTCATCGTACCAATTTTGCTGTGTGTCCCTTTTTATACGTTTAATTTTAAATGGTGCATGCTTCACTAGAATATTATTTATCATGTTATAAAACAATTCTATAGCTTCATTTGGATCATTAAATGTCTCTATACAATCAAAATTAGAATCACTTAGTTCACGTTGCAACGATTCTGTGTCAAATTTAGCAAAACTCCTATATTTTATAGTTTTGTGATTACCTGCATGTGTGCTAGTATTTCCTCTAGTGAAACATATTAAATAATGGTCACTGACACAAATTTGTGATACGAAGTTTTCATTAATTTTATCAAGATTATTTGTGTAAATGTGATCAATTATTGATGAACTGTTTTTTGTCACTCTTGTAGGTTTATTAATGATTTGCCTAAGATCGTATTTCAGTAAAAGTGATGCCCATTTATTGTTTAAAAACCCTTCTTCTGAACTATATTGTATATTAAAATCACCTAGAATGTGCATTTCTAAATTCATCTGATCAGCCATTTCAAGATGTTTTTCATATAGGTCAGCCCAAACCTGCTTTGAATCAGGGGGTCTATATACAAAGTTTAAGAGAAATGGTTTACATTTCACAAAATTAATTTCTATCCATATCGATTCAATTTCGGCTGTTTCTAAATCATATCTTCGTTTAAAAGGGACGCTGTCTTTTACATAAACAAGTATACCCCCTCCCTTTTTACCAACTCTGTCTTTTCTCTCAAAAACGTAGCTTGATATTTCAATGTCTTTATCATTTACATTCATAGTTAAAAACGTTTCACATAATCCAAATACATGCGCTTTAAATTCGTTTAGAATTATTCGAATTTCATCGAATTTTGGGAGTAAATGCTGTACATTTAAATTCATGACATGAAAACCCTTTTGTTTAAATTTGATTCTTTCGTTTTCAATATACGAATTATCGCAATGGTCATTTTTACTTAACATTATATTAGAAATCCCATCAGAGGTTCTGGAGTTGTTATTAATGCTAGATAGTTTGTTTAAATGATTACAGCTGCTTAACTTACTATAAATAGTAGATCCTAAATTATTTAATCTTTTACATGTATATGCACAAATATATCTTAGTTCAGAGGATAATTGTTCCGAATTACAATTGTTTACAAAGTCGTAATAATCATAAGTACTTTTTGAATTTACCGAAACGGAATCGGAATTGCTCTGTTCGATAACAAATTCGTTACATATATTACTATAAAAAATATCATTATCAGTAGTATTTGGTGTTTTAACTGATAGGCACTCGCATTTACATTGCTCTAGTCTATATTGCATTTGCTACAAAGATTTATAAATAGACTATCTGTGATTAATAAACACGTGCCTGTCTGCTTTTTCCTACCATTCACGGTATCTACAGTCAACAGTTTTATGATTGTTCCTACCACATATTTTACACAGAGATCCAAACATTTTAGGTTCTGTTCGGAATTGCCAATATCCATTTTTCTGTTGTTCTTTACGTTTTGTGTTCTGTGTATCTGTATGATATCTACCAGTCATTGCTTGTTTCGTCTTTACAATAGTCAGCGATTTGTTAATACACCTTACCAACTAGACCCTCTTGTATTATGATGAATTCCATCACGTTGATACATATGCTTCACTACATTTCCATCTCCATACACAAATGAACTATATGAATCTATCAGCAGTGTTTTTTTTGGTCGAAATATTCGGCGATAATCGGCCCCTTTCCCCACCTCTCAGAATATGTATTTTTCCCCATAAAATTGCGAAAATTCCCCACCGTCAAAAAAATAAACCCAAACAATAATCAAACTGAACTGAAGTCACTCAGTTAATAAAGTTGTTAACCAATTTCAATTAGTTGTTTTATTTGTTTTATAGGATTGTTAAAAAATCATGTATTTTAAGTCTTTTTATTGAATATTAATAACACTGAAAATTCCCCTTTTTTGGCATTTACACGCTATTTTTCCCCACCCAATGGGCACTGACCCCCTTCCCCCAAAACTGAAAAAAAACACTGATCAGTGTTGCACCTGTTTCATAACAAATTTTTCTAATGGCAATGTTCATCGGAGTTACATCGACGTCTATTCTCGGGCATATTGTACATAAATATACGTTAATGCCATGTTGATATAAGTAGTTGATGGTCTTTGTTAATTCTATGCTACTTACAGTTGTTGGTGTGCTTGAAGCAACGTCATTTCCGCCTACATAAATGATTACATTTTTTGCAACCAGATATATTCCAGTTACACAACTTATGTGATATATCTCTCACAACAGCTCCTCTTATGCAGTATGTCTCTGTAAAAGTGTGAAGCCCGCGTTGATTTATTCCCTTTATAATTGAATCGCCTATTATAAGCGTTTCCGGGATTGATCTTGAAACTGGTTTTTCTGGTGCTGTACTGTCTGATATATATCTATAAAAGATCTACGTTGTCGTTTTACCATCTCTGTATTATTCGTGACACTTTTAGTATGACTGTCCGCAATATTAGTTTGAGTATATCGAATAGTTTTCGGTATTGTTCCTTCCATCGTATGTTTTTCATCATGTTTCGGTGATTTTTCGCTAATGTGGATATTTTGATTTATATCATCCTTAGAGACATTCGTTTCCTGCGAATCCAAAAAACTGCACACCTTCATCTTAAGAATATCTGTTATAGATTGTAATTTTTTGTGGATAGAATAATCTACCGATTTCACTTGTGTTTCGATGGATTTTGCCGCTTCATTGATCACATCAACTTGCTTAATTAACAAATTGGATTCAAGAGATATTTTTTTCTTCACACTCATGATTTCATCTTTAATGTGCACGAATTGTTCCTTTGAAAAATCAATGTGTTGTGATACTTCCTGACGTAATTCATTTACACTACTTTGTAATGCAAGTACAATTTCTTTCAAAATCACTAACTCAGAATATTCATGTCTTTCACTTACATTTTCATTGTCCTCAGTGATTTCATCTTCATTAGTATTATCTTGTTATGTTGTATGGATGATAACAAGATTCAAACTATTCTACAATTTATTATAACCATTTAATACATGTTGTTAAGACCAGAGCTCAAGTGAGAATGACTCAGGTATCAGAGAGGCATGATCATATAATTATATAACATAGCATTAATGAATATCAAGTAAAGGGAAGTAATCCCATTAAACTATACAACTAAACATGTAAAGAGTTATCTAATCTTGATATCATAACATCTCCCTTTGTTTGAAATTGAGAAGCTCATAAACATTTGTCCGCTATAAATGTCAATTTATTCTGAGAAAGCATTAAGCAATAAAAATAATGTCCATGTCAAGACTGACATCAATTAATGAATTTGAGATAAACACATTTAATTATTATGATAAATTTGTCCTAGAAAATGCTTTCATACTGTCAATATAAACTTTGTACTTTTTCTGTTTAAAGCACAATAAACACTACTGCAAGTTATGCCTATTTGTTCAATGTGTATTTATACACTTATTTTATACAGACTGAATTATCTTTGGTTTAACCTGCCTCCCAGAACGAGTTACATAAGCTTCTGGATAAATGTTTGGCAGTTTGAGAGTATTTGTTGATACAGGCGATTTTGAGTGATTAAAGGTCAGATTATCACTCTTGACACTGGCATGCTGTGAGGTTAACTGGTGTGAAAGTTTATCATGGGAATCTGCTGTGTCTTGATTACTACAAATGGCCTGTGTAATTTGATTGTTATCAGTGTTTAATGGAGGGTCATTATCTTGGCAGGTATAATCCTTCATTAGATGTTGCCTGTTTCTGATATATTGACCACCATCAGGTGTTTCTACAGAATAGGAGCGATTGTCTAAATTTTCTTGAATGACAGCGGGATTCCAAGATTTTCCCTGCTGAATTCTAACATTTTCTCCTACGTTAAATGGTTTAAGGGGCCTTGAATGTTTATCATAATTTTTCTTTTGAATGCACTTTTGTTTTTCAAGAAGTGACCTTATTCTCTTAAAATCTGTTGTTTTGGGTGTTAAATTCTTTTCAGACATAGGTATAAATGTCCTTATTTTTCTTCCCATTAAGATTTCAGTGGGAGAATAACCTATGCTTAGCGGGGTAGCACGTAATTCTAAAATTGCTATCAAAGGGTCTGTCCCATCTTGCTTGCATTTTTTAAGCAATGTTTTTACTTTCTTCACGCATGATTCACTAAGGCCATTACTTTGGGGATATTGAGGTGATGACCTTACATGCTTTATGTCCCATTTAGTTGTGAATTCTTTAAATTCTTGTGATGTGTAATAACTAGCACCATCTGAAACTATTTTCTGGGGAATACCATGTCTTGAAAACCAAGTTCTCATTAACTTAATGATAGTGCTACTGTTTGTATTTTTAATCATGTCAACTTCAAAATAGTTGCTCATGTAGTCGCATACTAACAAGTAGTCTTGGTTATCTAATGTAAATACATCAGTACCTATTACCTGCCATGGGTACTTAGGGATTTCATGTGAAACCAAGGGTTCCTTTGAATTTGACCTTTGATGTTCTGCACATACAGAACACTGTTGCACTTTCTGCACTATGTCTTTGCTAATGTTAGGCCAAAACATAGAAATTTGTGCCCTGCGGAAGCTACGTTCCTGACCTGGGTGACCTTTATGTAGCAAATTTAACATTTCAGATCTTAGACACTAAGGAATAATCAATCTTTGACCTTTGAAGATGATATTATCTACAACAGTGAGTTCATCTCTATAATTCCAGTATTCTAGAACTTGAGAATTGCAATCTTTGCGTTTTTCAGGCCAGCCTTGAAGAATGATTTGTTTCAAGGTCATGAGTGTTGGATCTGACTCAGTTTTTGACCTTACTTCACTAAGTTTTTGATCTGTGTATGGCAAGTTTTTTGTTATGAAGTGAACATGCATATTGGTATTTTCGGAAATTTCTGGATAAGTATCTGGCAAATATTTCCGAGACAATGTGTCAGCAACGGGTATTTGAGTGCCTGCTTTGTGCTGCAACTCAAAATCATAACCATGTAATGCTAATAAGAGCCTTTGTAATCTTGCCGGGGCACTGTATAGGGATTTCTTAACAACGCTGATCAAGGGTAAGTGATCGGTTTCTACAGTTATGTGCCTACCGTAGATATATTGTCTGAACTTTGTCATGCCAAATACTATGGCAAGAAGTTCTTTCTCAATCATGGCCCATGACCTTTCTGAGTTGGTCAAGGATTTGCTTGCAAAGGCTACAGGTTTTCCATCTTGCATTAAAGTAGAAGCACAGCCATACTGAGAACTGTCAGACTGAAGTACTAGTGCCTTATTTGGATCAAAATAAGATAACACTGGGCCTGGACACTCAGTAAGTATATCTTTGACCTTCTGAAATGCTCGAACTTGAGGAGCATCCCAGTGAAAAATGACATCTCTCTTTAATATTTCTGAGAGTGGATGAATGATCTCGGACAAGTTTGGGGCATATCTAGATAGATAAGTTATCATGCCAAGTATTGTCTTAAGCTCAGACTTGTCTTTAGGCGCTTCCATCTCTTGGATAGCCCTACATTTTTCGGGGTCTGGTTTCAATCCATCAGCTGAGAGGATGTGACCAAAATACTTAACCTCCGAGACACAAACAACAAGTTTGTCTTCGTTTAACCTAATGCCCTTTTGGCGGCACCTATCAAGTAAGTTTCTTAAGTTTATGTCATGCTCTTCTCGAGTTGAACCATAAACAAGAATGTCATCTACAATGACACTACAACCAAGTAAGCCTTCTAAGCACTCATCCATCTTTTGCTGGAAAAGATCTTGGCTGCATTTCAGTCCCATGGGACATCTTAGATACCTATAACGACCTTGAGGGGTGTTGAATGTAGTTAGATATGATGATTTATCATCTAAAACAACGGACCAGTAACCTGATTTGCAGTCAAGTTTTGTGAAATATTTTGCAGAATTTAACTGCGGCAAAATATCATCTAAGGTTTTTGTAGGATAATGTGGCCTATGGATTGCCTTATTAAGGTCTTTAGGGTCAATTACAATTCTAACTTTATCAGAATGTGGCTTGTTGACTACGACCATACTATTCACCCAATTTGTTGGTGTGGTGACCTTGGCTATGATTCCAGCCTTCTCCATAGCATCAAGTTCCTTTTTAACCTTGCTCTGAAGAGCTACAGGAACGCGTCGGGGAGGATGAATTACTCGGGAATACTTGGGATCTACTTTGATCGAACAAGCACCAGGTAATTTTCCAAAGCCATGAAAAACTTCAGGAAAGTCACGCAAGACAGAATTTTTACTCATTTGCTCATTCTGGTCTACGGACATTACAATCTGAATTAAATTAAAGTCAAGGCATGATTGTAAACCTAGGATTGAGGGTTTGTTTGTTCTCACGACATAAAATTCTACAAGTTTTGTGCATTTCTTCTTGTAGCTGCATGAGAGATCTACTACTCCTAGAACCTTAATTTCAGTGCCTGAGTAAGCAGTGAGTTTGACAGTTGGCTTCTTTAAGGGGGTATTGACCTTGAGGGATTTGAAATCTGCCTCAGAAAGAATGTTACAGCATGCCCCTGTGTCAAGTTTAAACTGTTTAAAATGACCTTTAGAGCCCACCTGTAAATCAACTAATACCTGTCCTTTTGAATGTGAATCAACTGCACCAATACAAAATTCACTGTCACTGTTACTGTCACTGTTATTGTTTCCGGTTTCGATTTCATGCACTTTTTTGTTTGACCTACACACAACTGCATAGTGATTCCATTTATGGCAGTTCTTGCATAGTTTTCCTCTTGCTGGACATCGATCTTTGCTGTGATGTGACTGTCCACAATTTCCACATTTTGTTATCTGTTGGTTTTGTCTAACTCTTGAATGGTGATTGTGTTTCTTTCCAGTCTCGTTTTGGTGTTTTGACGTGGAATGTCGTTTATGATGAATGTCATCAATGCTATTGGAATTAGTCATATCACGTAATTGTGCCTGTGCATATTCATGTGACTGTGATATCCTGACTGCTTTTTCGAGAGTCAATGCTTCACCTTCTGTGATAAGTTTTTCACGAACTTTTTCCGACGTAATTCCAATTACTATTTGATCTCGTATTACATCATCTCTGTACCCTGCATCAAAAGCGCAATCATTTGCTAATGTTTTTAGACGTGTGATGAATTGTTCTATCGTACTGTTTCCCTGTTTTTCATTGTGGAATTTGTATCTGCTAAATACAGGATTTGATTTTGGTTGTAGATGTTTTTGAATTGCATCCGAAATTGCCTTTATTGATTTCCTTTGGAGCTCAGTTAATTTAAGAGTATTATATATCTGGCGGCCTCTGTCACCAATCCAAAGTAATAAGTAAGTAACTTGCACTTCTTCATCTTTTTCTCTTAATGCGCCACTAAATATAAGTTCTGCATGCTGCCTGAACTTTTTGAACTCCTCCATAGGGTTCTGACTGTCCGAGTTCATTGTTGGTATGGGTACACCATTTAAATCCATTGTAGAGCTGTAGAATTAATTGATTTCTCTGAAGAAAGTTAAATGTTTGTGATGCGCACAATTTAATTATTTCCAGAATGCTTGTTAAATCCGATTCCAAATATTTTTTTTATTAAATTCCTTTTATTGCAATATTATTCCTTTAGTTTACTTCTGACACCATGTTATGTTGTATGGATGATAACAAGATTCAAACTATTCTACAATTTATTATAACCATTTAATACATGTTGTTAAGACCAGAGCTCAAGTGAGAATGACTCAGGTATCAGAGAGGCATGATCATATATATAACATAGCATTAATGAATATCAAGTAAAGGGAAGTAATCCCATTAAACTATACAACTAAACATGTAAAGAGTTATCTAATCTTGATATCATAACATGTATCAAGTTCATTGTCACTAACGTTCCCTTCCGAAATTATATTTAAATTTGTAGCCGTTTCGGGCGCTTCGTCATTCTGCCAATTGTCTTCAGAATTTAGATTGTTTAATATCCATTGTTTGATATTTTCATTTACTTCTGAGAGGGATAAATCGTTTGATAAAAGGCCGGCTTCAATATAATCCAACATTTTCGGTAGATCAGTTTCAAGAAAGTGCCTTGTTTGTTTTCCGTTAACAAGGCATGTGCACTTTGAATGATACATATTAAATGTATAAAGATGCGTCTTACCGTTTGATACTTTATATCTTGTTTCTACCAATCTATCTTTCTTGTCATATACGGGAATTATCTTCCGGTTATTTTGTGGAGAACTCTCCGCATAAAAATGTTCTGCAGCCGCCTTTAAAAATTCATAAGTTCCGGTATTGAGCGTTATTTTTACTCC
>NW_026855996.1:0-62139 GCF_026571515.1 Ruditapes philippinarum
CATAACCTCTTTTTTATCATTACTAATTGGACAGTATCATTTTCGCCAGTGAATAGGTTTGAGATAATTGTCTTTTACAATTACTTATTTCCTACAAAACAATATCTTTTGTGATACTTAACTATAAATATCTATACCTATTTGCGCAAATAATACGATAAAATATCAACGACATAAAGAGTAAAAAGGGATTTTAAATGATTCTTAATGCTTCTTTTCTAATGATTATAGTTTGAATGGTAAAGATGACACTGAACAATATTCAGATAAAGCTTTTAATAACACATACTTTGTTTCAAATTGTGTAAGAGTTAGAATTCATTTACATGCCAATTGTTACTTTTAAAACTATTCTCACGGTAACAAAGGTTGCATGCAGGATAAATGCAGGATAATTTGCTTCTACAGTTATCAGGCAAAAATTATTCAAAATCACAAATGCAACAAAACCTAAAGCACATCATAGTAAAATAAGGTGTTAGTCTGTAAAGTCATTTATGTGAATTATGTGGAGGAAAGAGCATGCCAAATTTGATTCAGCTCAGTATTACAATGTAAGGATGATCACGCCAGATTAGACACTGTTTATAATAGGGAGACTTTTCGATCAAGATTGTCAAGATTTTTTCGACGAAAAAGATTCCCCACACCCCCAAACACATAACCATTCCTTTTAAATTAAGTATGTGTTATCACAATTATGTATCGATTAATTGTTACTCTAGTGTTTAATATGTTAAGTATTTTTAGTTGAAGTTTAATTAATAAGCTAATGATAAATGATTGGAATTGAGGATAAAATAATTTAATTTATATAAATTGTATTAATAATTTTAATAACATTCCTTTTTAAGTTTCTTATCATTATAAGTCAAAACTTTTCATCTCTGGTCTAAATGATATATGCACACAGTTTGTAACAAAAGTTTATCTTTAATTTATTCGATTATACTTTATGAACAATAGACTAATAGATATCAATTTTCTTTTACATTATTTCCTTGTCATTTTTTTCACATCATCTCATTATCATCTACTAGAGTATAATTGTTTACAGTTATCATTTGGTTGAAGGGGTTAATTACAGCTGCACATTTAAACGGTTAATGAAAATATAGCAAAATGTCTTTCTTTATAATAGACTTTAACTTGTTTAGAAATCCTTAAATCAAGGGGATAGAACGAGATACGAATATGTGTTAAATAAGCGACTCTATTTTCGTAATATATGATCAATGAAAAGTGACGATTTAAACATACAAAACCCTCCTGTAGCTCAGGCACAACATTATTCAATGCAATATAATTATAACTTATAGCAATTTTCAGACTGACAGGACACCCTCAAACACAATTTTATAGCAGACGCATGGCTGTTGCAAAATGTGCTGAAAATGGTTGCTGAATACGTTGAAGACAGTAACATGTTTCAGCTATTCTTTGGAGAATTTCAGTTTCAAGATAAATGACAAGATTGCATACCTAAACTGGAACACGTTTTTAGGAATAAGTCAAGTGTATTCATCAGGATAAATGATGCCAAGTTAGACAGACCAAAACCTTTCACTTAGTAAAATTATGACATTTCTTGAAAATAGATATAAAATATCAAATTTAAGGAATTGCAAAATTTAAGATAGTAGAATTATGACATGTCTGCAATATAAATAAAAAGTATCATATGAATTGCAAAATTTTGCTTAGTTCAGAAAACTCCTCACATTGTCTAGAACATTTATTTGCCATAATTTATCTAAATTGTTTTATTACAACGTCTTTCCAACAACATAATAACTGGTGTTCCTTAAAGATCCTGTATATTTTAATTAAGGTTGAAACCACACTTAAGTGAAATTTTATATAATTATGTATATAATTATGCTTCAAAAACAATTTTCAAACATCGAAGAATATGTAAAATATGTAACTGCAAATGTTTTTGCACATTATATGTATCATTAAAATATATGCATTGAATTTCATTCTTATTGAAAAAATTGACTTAATTGCCTCCCTTTATTAACATGAAATGTAAATTTGGTAATAAATTTACAAAAAGAAATGCTTTGTGGGACCTATAATATTGCTAATTCTTCAATTGAGCATTATATTTATGATATACATCTATAAAAAATGAGTTACTGTATTTTTGAGAAATATAATTTTCGAGAATGAAATGCTTTGTTTTCATATAATTGTTGATTTTATTGCATCCCAAAAAATTACCCCTTACTCAATTTTTTAATATAATTTACTTTTATTTTTTACATCAACAAATTTGATGCGGCACTGCATTGTTAAATAAGATATCAAAAAAGAAATGGAAATTATAAGGAATTATGTTTCATGAAAGTAACTGGTATTTTACAACTTAAAATATTGCAACAGACAATGGAGAAAATATGATTCAGTAAGGTTTCCATCAGAACAGAGAATTTCTACATATATGTTTAATTCTGAAATGGTACAAGAAGGATTAATTAAAGTTTATAAGTTTGTTAACACTTTTGTGGCCCGGTAAGGGTATAATATAAAACCTTTTTCAGAAAACTAATTTACGAACAATATGTAAACAGACAGCAAATAATCACTATATGATTGTGTGATAATATATGTATTGTCTGAAAGTTTACTGATTTATCGCAGGCCAGATCCATATATTCAAAATATTAAAAAAACTCTAAATTTTATGCAAAAGAATTAAGTTATCGGCATATATATACATAGCTTGATTTTGTAAAAGGAATACAAACAAAAGCTTAATTTAAGACAAGTAATAACAAAAAAGATATACGTAGGAATTTCAATTAACTGTGAGTTTATAGAAAATAAAACATTTCTGACGCATAATTCAAATGTCTAAGAAAATTTCAGAAGCCTAACTATTTGCAAATGTAATTTTTCTTAGATTGTTTTCTTTTCTGCGTGATTTACATTGATTTCATATTTCCATTTGCTTAAGTATCTTCTATGTTAAGCAAATGCACCCAAAGGCATCATCAAGGCTTAAGGAAAGTTCCTTTGTATTAATTAATTTAATTATAATATATAACGCATTTTCATTTATTATTCCCTAGTTTAAGTATATAACATTAACAAGTGGAGAACATATGATAAACAAGATCAGCAAGGAAAGGCTGCAATCAACAAAGTTCCATTACAATAACTCAAATTGAATTTTAAAAGACAAATTCAGTTCTGTACGTAATAAATATATCCATCAGGTCTTTTAATTTTGTTAAGCATTTGCATTAGCTGAACTTCTATAAAATCATTTAATCTGTAGCAGTTTATATTTGTCATTCTGGCAAAATTTAAACATCATCATAAACACATGTAAAGGGGAACACTCGTATGTATTACTGTTTAAACGAATAAAAGTTCTTACAAAATTTGAATTTGAAATCAGGCCTTGGCCTTCGTAATATCTGCTTCAACTTGCAGTTAAATAATATTTGAATTGTGTAAAAATGATAACGGTCTAAACATATCTTGCATAAGCAAAATAATGCTAAATGATATCACGAAAAATGAATGTATCTTTAAATTTACAAATTTATGTTTTAAAAGATATAAATTATCTGTTTTCAAAAACGGTGTTTAAATTGTATATAAAACAATGGGAGCATGCTCGCTGCGTTCGTAGGAAAGGTAAAATGAAATGCAAGGAGGCAAAATATATTGCACTACATTACTTATGAAACGTGCTTATATAACTAATGAACAAGTCTCGAGCCTATGTTTACTGTCTATGAATTATTTTAGAAAATCTAAAAACGAAGAGATCGCTCGAGAGCAAGGAAAAAGAAAAGAATGATTAAAATTGCAAATATGGTTTTGTTGAGTAAGTGCAAGAACACATACACATGTATGCTACCCAACACCGGCTTTAGTATTTTTCAATGATCCAACAGTCCTTTAAAGTAAAATGAACTTAAACAGTCAACGTATCCGACACAATAAGGATTAACTGAAGTTTTCTAGTGTATCGTCTGATAATAATGGCCTGTTTATTGGATTGAAATCACTACGACACGATAAAAGTCATGTGGCGAGTTTCCAGCCAGATCTCCGCTGCCCCTTCTTTCATTATTTCGGACACAAGCAGGAACCTGTTCAAACGAAGCCCCATATGCTAGATCACTTCAAAACACCATAAGTTCTTGGCAGTATTATAACGCACAGCGATATAGTACAAGTAACCTTTATGTATGAAATTCTTTTCCAATTTGTAACCATATTTTACAATGATTAAACTTAAACTGATTATGTATGTCATTGATTGTTTACATGCTTACAACAACAAGGAATTGTCATATACGTTTATGATAGCATTTTCCCAAATACTATAGTCCGTATATAATCCCGACTGTATGTTTTCAGACATTATGCCTCCAAAACCCATACTTTTATTCTTCAATTCTATATGAATATCAAACATGTTTTCAATTAAGATTAATTACATGTAATTGATAAAGTTCACCTTCAGCTTAATGTGTAACAGATGAAGAAAGTACAGTTTGGTGTGCTTTGATGTGCATTTTAAGTAGTAAGATATAAAGAAGTTAGTATTTTGGCTTTCATACAAAATACTTATTCACTATAATTATACTAATCACCTATACAGCAAACGAAACAATCGATGATTTGTTTTTAAATTATTACTTAAATAAAAATAAAAAAGAATGAAAAAAAAAATTTCCGATGCATAATTGGCCTTTAACTAAAATATGAACCTTTTTGAAAATTTTCTTGATAAACATATGATTACAATCTATTCTTATATGAAAAATACAGAATTGGAGGAAAATTAATAATTAATATACATTTTGTAATACGGCATGATTGCTAAAATCAATATTTAATCTTTCACGAGGGATTTCCTTACAGCCAAATTTTGGCAGATATTAGTAATAGAAAGAGCACCGAAACACGAGGCTATCTGATTTGTACGAGGGGGCGTAGCCCCCGAGTATTAATCAGATTGCCGAGTGTTTTGGTGTTCTTTCTCTTTTGTATCATAGTTAAACATAAAAGCACGTTCCCTGTTGTCACAATATGAAACCCCGGCAAAAATGAACCAATGAACGAACATCTGAATATGACATTTCTGTCGCTTTCCCTTTCTCTGCCGTCACAATATGTAAACCCCAGCAAAAATGAGCCAATCAATGGGCATGCTCTGGAGTGCGGGTAACTAATACCCGCACTCCAGTTAACGCACTGTGCATGTATATGTATACGATTTAACCCCGACACATTTTCAACAGAAAGGTCCCCAAACTATGATACAATATGATATATAGCATACTTGGTTCAGAAAATAATAAATAGTTTAAATATAACGGTTAAATTATGTAAGATAACATTACAACGGTGCGTGTACGATAAATTTCTTTTACCGTTATCAACCAAATGTATAAACAAAATCACCAATATAACAACAACACAAGCTTATCAAAGAAAGTAGCGTGACAGTGTATAAAAATCATTATGCAAAATCTCCTCTTTTGATAACAAAATAAATAGCATGCCAAGTATGATTTTGCTCAGTATTACAATGTTAGAACATTCACGGCAGATAAGACACTGTTTATAATTGTCAGACATTTCCATTATGATTTTGGAGACATTTCAACAAGAAAATGTAGGCTCCTCTAATTTATATCACAATTTGCATTAAGTTTGTTTCCGATATATGTATTGAAGTCATGTGTGAGTCATATTTTGTTTCTCAATGTTTTTAGCTTAATTAAAAAATTCATGTACATACTGAACCCCCAATCTCCGTCTAACATACCTGGTTTTGCCTTTATTCGATAGTTACTTATGAAATTAAAATGTTCTGATGTGCCATAAAACGCTTTATATTAATAGAAAATACTATAATGACGAAAGGAGATTCTGCGTAAGCAATTAAAACAACAAAATACTTGACAACTGTAGAATACTTGATTGACTTTATGGATCCAAAATAATTTAAATGTGAAAGCATACTAGTTTTGCCTATAATAGCATGATCAATAGCAGCAAAAGATTAACGGCCATATAGGTGATCTTATGTTGGCGTCCAACGGACCTTAAATTGAAATGCAGTTACTTTCTCGTATTATAATACGGTACCGTTAACTGCAAACAAAATGATACCCTCTCAAAACAATTTACAAGGCAAATTTGCGGCGCAATGCGACTAATTTGACAATAAGATATCTCGGCGCTAACCTCCGGTTGTTTGTCCCGTCTATATTATGTCAAATCTTTTATATTTTATTTGATACTAATAAGTGCGCTCATAACGTATGAACTTTTTTAAATTTAAATAGATAAGGAAGAATATCGTTTGAAATATTGAATAAATAGAAATAGAAAAATAATTTAAATATACTTTGGTCACAGATGTACAAATTTAACAAATGCTCACTTCTAATGTAGACTTTACCTTTCCTGTGTTGTTGGAGAAAGTGCTATTTTAATTGGTTACAGACAATTCCAGTCCATGTCATTTTCTTTTATGTCATAAGTAACTTTGTCTTCATTTCAGGTAAATATATAAAATGGTCCACTTTTAAAGTTTTTATTTATCTTGCTTTTTTGTAATTATTACTGTTTTGCTGTTGTCAGTTTCGTGTTAAGATGCATTATCCTGCACACATATGATAGTTTTATATCAACGTATGTTTGAGTATATGGCGAAATAACGTCCTGAAAGGCATCAATCAAGTCTAGGGGTGATTATTACTGCATCAATGTATTAGCAAAAACGTAGTGTAATTTTATTTTTCTGCAAGTTATTAAATTGTATCAAAAAGGTAAATAATTTTCAAAATAGTGTACATGACGTCAATCTTGATTTTAATTCTAATTTCTACGTGTCAGTCAAAACATGAAAATCATATTTCAAAACCATCAATTTTAAATTTTGCGAAGATAATCTTTTTTTACAATAACGAAATAGCGTTCGGACGCCTAGAAGTTTGTAATATAATAGTCAAAAGGTTTAGGGAATATTCCCTTTAAGTGGACACAATATTTCCCTCTGGTTATTATAAATAATTAATGATTATAAGAGAATTAAAAAACTCCATTTAAATAAAAAGGAAGTCATGTATTTTTTCTTTTTTTTCTTGTTTATTTAACAGACATACAGAAGTAAAAAAAGTTCCTTCAATGGAGGAAATATAATTGTTACAATATGTCAATCCACGCAACATGCCAATAGTGATATTCTTCTTCATGATTTTTGAAAGCAAGTGGTCATACCGATCTTATTAAGGTTTAATAAAAGCAAAACTTATGCTTTCATTAATCGGTCTTTTATTGGTTTCTTACTCTTTATATGTTGAACGTTGTCCATTTGTTGGTAAGATACATTTTAAGTAAACTCATCAGATAACTAATTATAAAAACACACACAAACAAGCAAACGAACAAACAAATACAACCCTCGACGCTAACAATTAGAAATATAATGGTATAATTGATTCTAAGAGTATTAGACAGCAGAATAGCTTTAATGGTGAAATATAGGAGCAAATAAAAGACATGAGCAAAGCGAACATAAATCAATTTAAATTGAACAATTAAATACTCTTTTGAAGCACTTATAATTTCTTGAGTCTCGTTAATGTCAGTAAATATTTATATTTATTCTGGATTTCAAAAGTGCAATGCTGCAAATGTCAAAAAACAAATAAAATAAACTTTTATTTCATGTTATTTAGATGAACTCTCGTAAAATGCTTCCTGTTGTAATAAAACAATCCTGGGTATTTTAACAAAGCACGTTTAGAGATCAACTTTCTGTGTAACGTGTACTGTAAATTGTTAAAGCAAGCAGAGGAATATAATTATTATATACACCATATTAATTAAAAAGATTAAAAATATTTCTATACTGAAATTATTTTGTACTTTTGATAGTGATTCATTTAAATTTGATTGAATTAACTGTTTTAGAAATACCAATCTAAATTTACGTTTTAATTAAGACATGTTTAAGTACCTAGCTCTCATATTATTTTGACTTTATTTCAAATTGAAATAGCATAAGAAAAATATCTAAGGAAAGTTTTAATAAACTATTATAATTATGAAAAAAGACGGAAAAAGCATGGTTCAATGACGGAAAGGAATTTTTTTTCTTTAGTTTGTTTTTTCGGTTGACGGTTTGAAAGACATGTTCTTATATTTTCTTCCAATTCAGAGACTGCCGCACCTTTGGACATCCTATCTTTTTTTATTAAAGCAAATATAAGAAAATACTTTTATGTTAGAAAGAAAGTAAAAAAAAACATAAAAAATCATATTAGACAATATTGGACAATATTGTTACATTGTCCATATCATGAGGCTCATTAAAGTCAATTAAATAAATGATTTTATTAGTCCTAAAAGAGTTCAGTTCCAAGTTTTAATGTCTGAAAGTGTATAACAATTCAATCATAATCTAAACGGACTCTCATTATATGGGCCCCATGCTGTGAACTTCTATAATAAAAGTCAATGTCATTTTTACGACATACGCCTTTAAATAATCGTTTGCATTTTTATCTCTCGGAGTAAAAATGCAAAAGAAATATTTATTGGTGTAAAAATGTAAAAATAAGCAGACCAAATGATGTTCATGATATTCATGAATCTGTCTGTAAACTTTTTATAATACTTCAAAATTGTCAGTTTTCATTGTGATCCTTAAACGACTGTTAAACTTTCCTGTTTACTTAGGTTATTGCTGTATAAAATGTGAAGGCAACCCGTTTACCTCAATAGAGAGAGCATAAAATAAATACATGTGTTGCTGGTCCAATCCGCGTGCAAGCGCTGTTTCATTGTAACAACTGATCCCAGACGTGTTTAATCGTATGATCGTGCGTCTGTCACCGCTGATTAAACATTTATGCGAGATAAGTAGTTGACCACTTGCGGTCAGGTAAATCAGAACAGATTGTTTATCCAAATGGATCAACCAGAGGTATGACCAAAACTGTATTATAAGTAGCGGAAAGCAAAGAAACATTCAATAAACAGGTATAAACGTAAATATAATACACGATTCTCGTGATATTTGATGAGTGTGATAGTATTTTTGCAAAAAGAAAAATCTAGACAAATTTAATCCTGATAACAATCAATAAAAATCAAATAACTATTGGAAGGCTTTTAATGCATTTTAAGATTTTCAGTCAGAAGATTTCTGCATCTTAAAATTGAATTAGCTGTGTGCACGAACGAAATAAATAAATAATTTACTAGAAAACACATTGACCTGCCATGATGTAAATATCTAATGTACTATAGTGTTGAAAATACTTAATAATAATTTTAAATCTGTTTTGTCCTAGCACTTATAATACTTTGACATCTGTTAAATTAAAGTATAATTTGTAGAAAAATGCATTTACTTTTTACATTTAAGATACTCTATCAGAATTATGACTGGCATGTATGTAGATGAAAAAGGAACATTTATTTAATGCGTCGACTGAAAATAAATTGACTTTTATGTTTTTTATTTGCTGTCCCTCTATAATATCTTTATTTTTGTGGGACAATTATAATCTTATTGTTGAACTAGGCGCCATATGTAGAGATGTACATAAAACTTTAAATCGGTCAAAAAAGGACCATGATATCGTCAAATTATAAAAATAAAACAGCGTCGGATTGGTTTATACAGAATGTATTGTAGTTTGAATTGTAGGAATCTATCAGCTTATAGACATACTTATGACCCAACAAGTACTGCAGACAATAATTTGTACGTGGTATTCCACTGCATTGGCATAAGCAGAGTTCAAAATTTAAAGCCTCGTGAAAACTGCATGTTTTCGGTCGTATCAATCTTACGATATAATGCAGCATTTCATTGCCACTTATGGAAGTGTAAGATACCATTTGCAAAAACAGGTATTTTAGTAGATAGTTTAAACAATATCAGTTAGATATTCTTATAGATATAGATGATATGCACATACAAGAAAGTAGAAATGAATTGATTTACACGTTTATTTGACAGTTGAAAGCGTGTTTAAAACTTTAACGTAAATAAGCATTATTATATTATCTAAATATAGCTCCAATCTCATTGGTCAAAACAGTAGTCACCAGAACTTTTTATAGAATGATATTCACTGGATGTAGTATCATTGTCACTGGCTGAATTGGATTTTCCCAGTCTAAAAATATATTGAGACTCCTATTCAATTACTATATATCGTAGACTATTAATTACGCGTGCTTATAAAAATAATTGTTACGTTTTGTTCCTTATGGTATATTTCTCCATTAAAATGTCGTTACTTTACTAAAATTATAGTTAAAAGTGACACCGCAATGATGAGTAAAAACTTGAATTACTTTGTATGCGCAGCGTTCGCGTAGTTGTTGCAAGCCTTGCATGTGCGTCTTTATTTCCGCGCTTCAACGAAACAGGCAAAAATTGTACTGTATAAAGTTGTATTTTCTGTGATGTTTTTAATTATTAAAGCCTATTCATGTAATAAAACAATTATTGACTTGTGTGCCATTGAATATGATGTGATATTTACAGCCAAGAAGTCATATTGACCGAGGCGATGGACCGAGGCTATCGCCTCGGTTAATATGACATCTGCCAGTGAATATCACATCATTTTCAATGGCACGCTAGTCAATAAATAAGTATTTTGGTCGAAATCTTTCATGTGAGGAAGCCATCCAGCTGGCTTACGGAAGGTCGGTTGTTCTTCCCAGGTGCCCGCTCGTGCCTGAAATAATGGCCGAAGGGGCACCTGGGGTCTTCCTCCACCAATAAAGTTGGAAAAAAATGGACGAAAAAATCGCGACGGGACGCTTTAGGATGGCCCGACTTGAGTGTACGGTCGCCCATATGGGCTTTCCGGTGGCAACCTTAAATAAACGCATTAAAAAAAAATACGGGCCATAATTATAGGGGAAAAACAGCACATTTCCACACTATCGGAAAATAAAATAGAACTTTTTAGGTGTTGACAATTTGTGTAACGAAATATCAAATTTTAATTTTTAGGTAAACATGTAACTATATAGAATTCATGAATATACGTTATTTATATTTTATCTAGAATATTAAATCATATATTATACCATTGTTTTATCGATGAACGCTACATTCAATGTCAACATTTTAGCACTATATTTTACGCAATAGTGATTTTTGCGGCTTTATCAAATAACCCTACTTAATATTATATACAAATGATATGTCAACAAACTTTGAATTTAGCCATAAAGTAATATTAAGTGTAGACAGCAAGGTTGTAACTTATTTAAAAAGAACATTTTGTGGAATATTTATATTTTATCAAAATCATTAAATCATAGGTTATAGCATTGTCTTTATCTAATATATTTATAGATGAATGCAAAATTGCATGTCAATATTTTAGGAGTATACAATAGTTAAGGCTTGATAAAAATAATCCGAGATAATATTATATCAAAATGTTATGACAAAGGTGGTTGACTATAGCCAGAAAGTAATATTAAGTGCAGACAACCTGACACATTTATTAACCCCATTCGGGCAGTATGGTTTCGGATATAAAACAATATGTAATAAAACAACTCCTATAGAATAATACCTAGTTTTATATCTAGAAGGTTTATAGATTAAAGAAAATACTAATGGCAAAGTGTTTTTTTCTCCTTCTAGTGTTTACCAGTATTTACAAACTTGCATATGCTGCTAATATGTATGGTTTTAATACAGAAAGCCAAAAAAAAATACAACAGATAAAAAGAAATATTTTAGTTTAATGTTTTTGCAATACTTGCAATCTTTTCATGTTTTTTTTTTTTTGTTTTTTTTTGTGGTTGCTCTTTTATTTGCTCACTGATCATAAAAATCAATTTTTTTCCTCTATAAAATAAACGTAAGTAATGTTCGCGCTAAAATATATTTATCTTCTTGGCATGTACCAATTGTTAAGATAATATCATATAATTACATTAAAATGTATGGTCTTTTCATGCAACATGTGTTAGTTCTCATTCTGTGATTATATCTTAATTGCTCCATACCTTGTCAATGTTTATATTCCTTAGATGACTATTTAAAGAAATAAAACATTATGTGTCTCTCTTTGCAATGTCATGATGGTGTTAACAATTTTCTGTTGGAATAAGTTTAACACAAAACACAAAATATTAGCTAATTATGTACATACGGAAGTATCCTGGTGCCCATTAAACATATTCTATAAATAAATATAACTCCTACATATGAGCTAAAAAATTGATAAGGAGTTTATAACTTCTACGTAGGACTGTATAAGTCCTGCGTAGTCCTTTATAATTCCTACATAGGACTTTGTTACTCCTACGTAGGGGATAAAACAGCCTTATTAGGAGATTATAACTCCTATGTAGGACTTCACGTAAGACTTTATAACACCTACATAGGAGATAAAGAAAAAGCCTAATCAGGTGTAGTTTGTAAATCCTGCGTAGGACCCTGTTACTCCTACGAAGGAGATAAAAAAACCTGATTTGGACTATGTAAGTCCAACGTAGGACTTTGTAACTCCTATGTTAGACATAAAATAGCCTAATTATGAGTGTGTTACTCTTACGTACGGTAATATTTTTTATTAATTTAACTATTATGTTCAAAACTTTTACACATTTGAATTAAATCATTATTTTAAGAAGTACCTGCTTTTTTACTTGTATTATCATGTAAATTTTATTTCATAGACGCACTAAAACAGTCATATTGCGACTGCTTTGTTTTGTATTCATCTGTTTTTTATATTATATATTCATTAACCCGGTTTAGCGCCTGAATGTAATAATCGGTTTCCGTTGTTTCCTTTATTGAACGTTAGTCACGAGTAGGATCCCGCAACATTGACAGTTATTCTGACATTTAACGAAGTTATGTACTAAAAGGAGGTAACAATGCGTTCAAATGAGTTATTATTACATTTAGATAAGAATGTCCTTATAAATGTAACTGTTATAATAATAGTGACTCTTTGATTCTTTCCGTTTGGATTATGAATATACTCTGTTGTGGCTCATGCTATTTGTTGTTAGAGAAGTATTTCAGAGAACACGAATTTCAAATAAATCGTGACAACAAATCACAGGCATTTTTTATTCTTAGAATTTCTAATATAAGGTTTTTAATGCAAAATATAATTGTATGAAATGTATCCTCATTTTTAAAACTGAATTGACATTACACACGAACGAATAATGTAAATAATTGATTAAAAGTCTCATTGAATCAGCATCATGCAAATGTTGCAAAAATCAATGTGCTTCTTGTAAAAAGATACAAAATTGTACTACTTTCTCATTCGTCGAAATCTATATACGGCGAGCGATAATTCACTTACGGATGATCTGAATGAAACATTTGTCTTACATATACATAATATATATAGACACAAATCAAAACTTTTTTTATAGATATTAATGTATAGCTTAAGAATGTCCTTTCACTTAATAGGGTAGCCATCGGGAGCATCATATATCATTTATTTTCTACCAGATTTGCAAAGAGCTCTTCAGTTATATCAACTGCAGACATCTTAACATTTTTCTAATATCTAATTGAACTGTATGACTGTCGTCGTGATTATGTTTGGGGTAATTATTTTTTACATTAACTTCATATTGTCAACTTCGTTTTTATATTTTTCTATATAAATATCGTGGCACACATAATGTTTACAATATATCTATTAGGTTATTGTCTTTTGTTTGTTTTGCGTTTTCTCTAATTAACACATACATTTCAAATGTCAAAAGCGACTTCTTTCAATGGTGACTGATTTGGAACGCTTTTCTGCGTGATGTTTCGCTAGCATCGGAACGACAAATCGCCAAACGTCGATTTGTCGGACGTTCGTCTTGTCGTCCTGTCGATACCGATGCACGTCAAATGGCTCATTATCGTCGCTCGGCTCAAATCGAAGGATTGGCTTATAAGCCAAGCAGCGACATCGCGCCAGTTGGCGTGCTTTGATAGATATAGGACGACAAGACGACAGTGTGACAACGCACCGTTCGGCGCGTTTCGCTAGCAACAAGACAAAAAGATGATAACGATATAGGTTGTGTTGTCGTTATCGACAATGCAACGCGAAAAGTGTACCAAATCAACCACCATTACTTTCAATCATTACTCAATCCGTAAGCTACCTTTCTTACTGGTTTTGGCAGAATTCCGTCTTACAGTGTGAAGTCACGAATAAATTGTCAACATGTGTGAACCAGCTTGATAAAGTAATCTGTAAAATAGTATTACCTTTCTAATTGTCACTCGTTCTATTTGTTGTGTTCCAAAGATGATTCTAAATATGACATAGATGATATTCAAACGATATTTAAAACAAGCTGTTTTTTCAGTTTTTATCTCATTGCAATGCTTTCATTATACAATTTTACAATTCCGTTATCAAAACATTTCACTGTAGCATGGTTTGTATTATGTTAATATATTTTATTAGCTAATTGCCCTAAAATCTTTTAAGCTGGTAGACTCAATATGCGAAATAATTTTTATCTAAAAGATTTTATCGTAAACATATGTTCATGAAAACTTAGAGGTTTATTTCTGGGTTAACTTCTAAATCACCGTTTGCATATCTTTCAGAATTGAGTTATCTGAGAAATTTAAATTTTATGGGTTTTTTTTCCAGGCATTTGGGCCTTGGTGGCATTCCTTCATCAAACATAACATTCAATATTTGGGTGGTTTTCTAGTTGGGTGGTTCCAATATTCCTACTTGAATAATGTTGAATCACCCTTAGGATATGTTGCCTGCTTTTTAAATTTGTCTTTTGACGTCTTATCTGTGATACGCAGGCTTCATAACCTCTGATCCCCTTTCAAAAAATTTCTTTTATTTAGTTCCGCCCATTGTTTTCTCGTTTAGGGCACACGCTTTTAATTACTTGGGGACCATACGCCGCTTTTCATGGAATGGCACGGAAGTGTCACATTGAAGGTTCCATGATAACCGCCGTATGAACACATCTTCGGATGTTTCTAAATTCAAAAGTTTACTATTTCATGTTTAAATGTTGAATTCTGCTTAAGCCGGTGCTATGGGGCGTGGACGGAATTTGCACTTTCCAGTACCGTCCATGAATAGGCTCAATCAAACCGAGCCTGCAACATTTTCAATTTTGCCGGGTTGGGCTTTCTTTAGAGATTTTGTATCTATCTATTTTATTTGACACAAAATATTATTCCATTCTTTAGCACAAAGACACGTCTATTTGAATAGCTATTAAATGACATTTATAAACAAGATAGATGTTTTGAAAGCATGTCAGATCTTGTTATGAATTACTACAACGATTCATCAAATGTGATTAGAATAACACTGTTACATGCAAACAGGCAATGAATTAATAAAATAAAATCCCTCTTTAGTTATTCACCAATTTTCAAAAATGATTATTCAAAAATTGTTCTTAAACTATTTTCGGAACTTTAATGTACATTTCCCATTTAATATTTGATAAAAATTTGCAGATTAAATACAGTAAAACTACCAAATATTGAATGTTATTTTTGATGAAGGAATGCCACCAAGACCCAAATGCCGGAAAAAAACCCATAAAATTTGAATTTATATATTTGATATTTGATAACTCAATTCTGAAAGATATGCAAATGGTGATTAAGAAGTTAACCAAGAAATAAATTGAAATCGTTTCTTTTGTGCTATTCTTAGACCGATTTGGGTAAAATCATTACAACGATTTTCAAATTTGTGTCATTTTTTCAGATTTAGAATAATTAATTTGCAAAAATGTAACTAAAGTGAATGATCTGGAACAAACAAGTCTAGACCTACATCGAATGGAACACTCAACTCTAAACATTCCATGAACAGGCTCAATCAAACCGAGCCTGCAACATTTTCAATTTTGCCGTGTTGGGCTTTCTTTAGGGATTCTGTATTTATCTATTGTATCATGTCAAAAAGCCTCTCTGAATTAGGTTGTGGTTTTTTTTTTGTAAAATAATTGATGTTTTTTTTTCATGACGCATTCATTCATTGCCAGAATACATCCTTGTATATTGACCATATTAAGTTTCCATGAAAATACTATCTTATGTTTCCGTTCCATTTCGAACATTGATTCAAATGTTGATATTGTTAAAGTCTGAGAACTGTTTAAGGCGGTGCTACGGTGTGGTAGATGTTACACATTTCAGTAACATTATTTAACAGATTCTAAAAAAGCGATTCTGCTCTTTAAACCTTTCTGATTTCACTTCTTGCGGATGCACTTACCTTTTCCACAATATTACTACAAACGTGTTATGATAAATGGATTTATGATAAACAAATTAAAAATTCTAGCTGTAATTGTAATAGTTTTCCTCCCACAATTTATTTGTTGTCTACAGATTTTTGTTTAAATTCAAATATCTTTTACATAAATAATGTTTTATATTAATTTTAATTTCATTTAATATTGATCTTGTACTACTTATCGTAACCATTATCTATCAGTCGATCATAAAGCTTCAAACAACCATTTTGTTTAATCTTTATTCAAAACAACCCTATTCATTTGCAAAACTAAATAATGTGTTTTGTCAGCAATATAAACTTTAAACATATAATAACAAGTGATTTAAACGATTTCAACTGCTTATTGAGTTACAGACATTTTGATACATATTCGAAATTTCGAGTAACTTATCTCGAAATTTTGACTTACTAACTCGAAATTTCGAGTTACTAACTCGAAATTTCGAGTTACTTATCTCGAAATTTCGAGTTACCTATCTCGAAATTTCGAGTTAGTAACTCGAAATTTCGACTTATTAACATTACAAGAATGGCCAAAGTTATTAGTTAGATGGTATAAGATATAGTAGGCAGTGCCTTTGAACGATGGAGATGGAGAAACGGGTGCCTGGACAAAAACTATTGAAATTTAACTTAAACTTAGTAATGGCATGTACACACCCGACATAAAAAATACAAGGCTTCCTTTAATTTGTACGTTCAGGCGTTCTTTAGACGTTGTATTGTATCCCATTTGTTCGAACATATCTTTTCACTTATCATATTCTTCTCATCCCTGTAAAAAAAACACCGAGCCTATACTTCACGTGTGGGACATCTGAGGAAAGTATCGCGGCGTGGCCAAAATAGGGCGTGCTGATGCCTTTGTCAAAATTGTTGGACCGACTATATTTCTTGTAAAATCGGATGCTTTTATATTATTCCCAACATAAATATAACAACAAGTATCACTTTTATCAACTTTTATCAACACAATATGAATCAAAGTATTAGTAAATAATGAATAATGTTACAACCATTATAAGTATATAGAAACGTGACAGACTAACTGGCGTATACACGCCATTTAAAACTTATTTAGCACATGATATTGCACAGTTTACAATAGGGTGGGTTTTGGACTTGTTGTTTCTCCACATGATGGTTGTATGTGTGCTTAAAAAAAAGAAACACCCGGTTAACACGGAAATGTGGAATGTGTGATTTTACAACCCCCCCCCCCCCCCCCCCCCACAAAAAAGCGAAGGATATGTTCAGTATGTGTGGACAATTTGACCCTATAAAATTGTTCTGTTAAAAAAATGTTAAAGGTGCTCTGTCAATGTGCAACAGCTACACACGAAAGAAAGTATCTTGAATTCAATCCTTGCTTTCACCGGCAACCAATGAAAGTCGTGCAGTGTAAGTCGAAATTTCGAGTTAGTAAGTCGAAATTTCGAGTTACTAACTCGAAATTTCAAGATAAGTAAGTCGAAATTTCGAATTAGTAAGTTGAAATTTCGTGTTAGTAACTCGAAATTTTGAGATAAGTAACTCGAAATTTCGAGAAAAGTAAGTCGAAATTTCGAGTTAGTAACTCGAAATTTCGAGTTAATAAAAAACATACACCTGGCACTAATGCTCTTCCGTAGGCTTAATACGTAGACATAAAATCTTGTTTATTCTAACTCGGTCAATCATCCAAATATAGACAGAATCATTTGTTGGGTGTAAATTGCTTTCGTTACACAAGAGATTTAAAGGCAGTAAACGTTATTGTACGGAAACGACAACGAACTTTTATCGGCTATATTTCATGTGGTGCCTATTAAACAGCAACCATAAAAAATAGTTTTTACATATAATGTATATTTAACTTTAAATCAGGATTTTGTTTTCAAATAAATAATTTAATAGAACAAAATTAAACAACATTAAGATTTACTAATAGCATGTCGTAATGTCGATGCATAATAATACAAGTTTGCTTCTTTAAAAAGAAGTATGCGAGAGGTTTTTTTTGCAGCTGTAGAAAAATTGTTTCATTCAAAAATATTTGGAGATATGTGTGCATAAAAGGTGCAATGAATGTTTATAAATTACAATTATTTAACACAATATAATTATTATACATGTATATATTGAACAAAGCATCATAATGAAAGTTTGTTTTACACTTTTTTTAATGTTTTGAAATATTATATGCCGAGAAATGGACAAAAACAAAAAATCAAAATAGATGATAAGTTATGTATTAAAAGAAGTATCTAAATAAAGTTTATTCCAAAATTCAATAATCAAGTTTTCGATTAATGTTTTGGAAAGTATATTTAAACATTTCGTCTGCAACAGAGATTTTCAAAAACGGGCATGAATTATGTCAATAAAACAATTAAAAGTCCAAGACTTCCATAAAAATAAGCAGTACATACAGCTGCATGTCTCCAACTACAATATTTCAAGAAAATCAAACTTAAGCAAACTTTTTTCTATATGCGACAAAAAATCTACATTGTGTAATTTAGTCATACCGTTCAAAAGATAAAAGAGCAGCAAATGTTCGGTACACGGTTCACTCGGTCTTTTAACAGTGCATGGTGATATTGTAGCTAAAAAGACTCTTTCTATTCTTCGAAACATAAAATAGTAAAACGCTATTCAGAAAACAATTATCGATTAATACAATTTAAAGGATTAAAAACGGAATAAACCATTGCTGAGTAGTGTTAAGAAAATGTTAATTTAAGTTTAACTCATTCCATGCGTATTTCCTTGTGGCTTAAAGGTTGTCTTGAATAAGTGAGACATAAGAATTGTCGTCACCGTTTATCAAGAGGCAACTACATTGGTTCTGATTACTGGAGTCTATGCGTCTCATAGATGCAACCGGTGATATGGTTTTGATATTTGTTGTGTAAAACAGTTGCTTTGAAGTTTGTAACTTTCGAGGTCAGCCAAAATCATCTTTTCTGGTTCGGTCGAATATGACCTTTTCTGTGTTCGTGCGCCTTTAAAACCAAACAGTCAAGCAAACAAACAAACAATTTAAAATATCATAAGTAGATAACATATTAATAAACATAATGCTTAATCTATTCTCTTGGCGTTGTCATTACATAATTCAATGTCTTCGTGGTGTGCAGTTTACAAAAGATAGAAATAATAAATATAACCAAGATTTCAAAATGGAGCCACTGGACATGATTTGAAATAAAACGCTATTTAAACATACTCATATATCATTATTGAAGTAGGTAGAAACATCATTTGCATTTTATATAAACTTGCCTCCTAATAAACATGTGTAAATATTGTATTAGAATAGTGTTTTTGGAAATTTACAATCGTTTTTGTCAATATGGCATGGTGCATGTGAGATGAATGCGCTAGTTTACTAAGTGAATAATATTGAGATTGGAAATGAAACCAACGCCAAATCGAAAAGGAACAGTTTCCGAAAAAATTTTGAATGTCTAAATAATTAATGTGTGTAAATTAGTTTTGTCTCAGAAATAAATACTTTGCTATGTTTACTAAAAGTCAAGGTTACAATGTTATATGTTATGATCCTTACATTAGATAAAGACAAAATTTCGACTAACTCAGAAAATATCTTTTAATAATCATTGAAAATCGGTCGCAAAAAAAACGTTACTGGTAAATCAAAAAGGACATTGCCTATATTCAAAGAGTTCTTCGTGGTTAAGTGTTAAATAGAATACATATGTGCCAAAACTATTCAAATTATTTGCCATTGAAATTCACATACACTTTGGAGTACCGAAAGCTATATATTTGAAGTTTTAATCTTTATATTGTGATTTAAATGATTATAGAAACCGAAAATGAAAGACAGATGTCTGTATATTTTATTGAAAGCAACTTGCACATGAGTAAAAACCACCTGCAAAAATGCCTAAAACAGCAGCATATTGTCTTCTTCAGGAACATTTGAATCTGTTTACATACAACATTCGTTTATATGAAATAACAACGACATTCTTTAATTCAATTATTTTAGAAACGACAATAAGGTTGTGAAAACTACGTTTTTTACTGTTTTAGGATTTGGATGTATATTTCATAATGTATTGCTTAATAAAAATTAATGAATGATAAAACAGAGACATTTGTAATTTGTTGTTGTTTTTCCTCTTTTATTACACTTAATAAGCCATATCATTAATTGTTAAGCGTGCAATCGTGATTGCGAATATATATCCGTTTTTTCCGTTGTGTATTCATTTTAATATAATAAACGAATTTTGAAAAGAAATTTGATTTAAAAGGAAAGTAAAATGTTGTTATAAACCAAAAAATTCAACATTTGGCATAACCTTACCTATTCTTAAATTGAATGCTTTCGAAATTTTTCTTTATTTTTGTATAAAATATTTTGTCTTAATATAATTGCACCGAGATCAAAACAATAATACACGAGAATTTTTTTTTTGATAAAGATGATCTGTAATTTGAAGTAAAAGTAATTTAATAAATGTTTTATGATCTTTATATACTTCCTTTATATTTTATCACGTGCTTTGAGAAATACTGTAACAGTATGTATCATTTTGATTTAAAGTTAAAGGCGTGGAATGTGATGTTGTACACATTATTGGATCAATTGGCTGGTTAATATTTTTTTAATCATTATGATATTTTTTTTGATATCCCTAATAGATTTTGAAGTAAATATTACATATTCTTCTTGATTTAAATAGCTGTCCTACTGTAAATAAACTTGTTTATGTATTCTGCTTTAAGTAGCACATTGAAACTGTGTCACATTACAGTCTTTCAGCCCTTGTTGCTTTTCCTCTTCCCATCAATATTAGTTTCTTATATGTAAACAGTGCTGAAAAACAGTACAAAAGCAAATTTCTCTTTCCCTTTAAAGTGCAAGTTCACTGAATTCTATAATTTGCAAATGAAAATGCCCATTGTAGATTAATTTCGAAAACGAATGTTTTACTTTTCATACTTATTCAGATACAATGCACGGAGAAAAGTATAATTCAACTTTTCAAATACTGCATGAATCTATAAAACATGTTTAAAGTATCATATAGACATATGAATTAGGTCATGTAAAATTTGATTTAAACAATTGTAACATTAAAATAAATGTGACATTTGTCATGTCTCAGACCAAACGCGATTGAGAATCTAAGAGGTCAGCGTCACATAAAAATATGTATGTAATCTTAATCGTCGAAAGTACATTACAGCTGTCATATGGAGATTTCTTTACTCTCATATGCATTTGCTATCGCAAAAGCACGAGAAGCTAACTGAGCAGAACTAATTTCCTTGTAAATCTCATTCTATGTTAGTCTAACGTAGGATTCGACACATAAGATCGTCGGGACAATATAGTTTCAAAATAGTTTACTGAATCTCACATTAATCAGAACTTAAACGATTTTATTATGAGGATATATAACCGTTAAAGCAAGACATTTCGTTAAGCATACCTTCATAGCAAAAATACGTGTTTGATTAATTCAGTACGGAATGTCAACAATAGTTGTGTCTCATGGTGTTAATTGTAAATTTTGACAACAAACTGCATGAAAATTTGATTTTTACATGTTTTAGGATATAGTATGGTAAAAAAAGTGTCTTTTAAAATTGATTTGAAAGTGCACACGAACAAAACATGTGATGATTAACTTAAAATCACATTTAATTACTTCACGTCGCAAACAACAATTTTCTTTAACAGTTAACAGATACTAAATGTTGCACATCCCCCGAAATTCATGTCAGTGAAAAGTACAATACAGTTTTGTATAGCATTTTATAGCATTTTCTTGGTAAAATACAGACGATATATGATTGTACAATTTATGAACATATTTATGTAGTTTGTTTTTTATTTACTTTACTATTAGTATGTATTCGAGTGTTTTACCAATTAACATGTTATTTTATTTATGAATATATTTTAAATATATAATATTTTTATATGCTTCAATTAGGATTTTTAAGCTAAATGCATGTTTTCATTTTTTCAGTTGCAGAATTTCAAAACAAACGGCAATTCATATCTCGTAGTTGCATACCAAATTTCTTATCGCCACAACAGTGTTGTTTGTGCGTGTCGTGGCCGTTCTTATTTATTACACTCATACATATATTTTTATCATTGTCTATATCTAACTACATAAAATACGAAACATTACTTTTCAGCAGCAATGATACAGAATGTGCTTTTAGCCTTAAAAGTGCAGCCTCGGAGAATATCTAATCTAAACAAAATGATTCTAAGACAGTTCACAAATAAAGATATATCATTTGCAGACATCATAACGTTTAGCTCATGTCTAATTGGGCCATATGGCTTTCGTCAGAAAATACGTTTGACATAATCAATATTTATTATTCTTTAATTTTGCCTACACCAAAATCGATTGTGTCATTTTGCTATACTTTTTGCTATTCCTTTATGATGCTATTTTAAAATACTTCATTCAATTACCTTAACGATGCCTATCACCTTAAAAGAAACTATGTTTACTGGGAAATGATGTCTTCTCCTGAAAAAAAGAAATGCTGTATAAGTGGATGGATATTTATGCGTCAAAATATTTGCAAATGTCAAAAAGTGGACGTTTGGCATGCAGTCATATTGCGAAAACATGATTTCTCGAATTCAATACTGTGTTTGTGATGTCATTAATTTAGCAGGTACATGTTAAGAATTGAAATATACATTGTAAGTTTTATAGAGCACCTTATCACACATTTTGTCATATTTTGAAACATTATTTTGTTATATGAATAACCTATTGTTTTTTTAAACATATAATTATACTATTATTTCATTAATATTTCTGACTTGTTAAGACCAAACTTAAACATACAGGCAATGAGAAAAATTAATCTCAGTATCTTAACAGTCAAACTTATTCATGTAAGATGCTGTATGAAAACGTGTTTTCAATTGATAGAAGACAGTTTGCCTAAACAGAAATATTTTTGCGCGATCAAATATTTGGGAAAAATTTTAAATCGCACATATTTCCACCACTTATACAGTATATTGCTGACTTTATTATTAAATCTTTCTTATTAAAATGTTTTATCATGTTTGAAAAATTGGTTTTATGAACACATCTGCGGATGATTAAAATTGTACCAGTTCATGTTAAAAGTTGAATTCGGCTTAAACCGGTGCTAGGAGGCGTGGGCGGTAACTTGCACTTTCCATTACCGTCCATGAACAGGCTCAATCAAATCGAACCTGCAACATTTTCAATTTTGTCTTGTTTGGCTTTCTTGAGGTATTCTTATTTTCTCTATTTTACATTTGTAAGTGGTAGAATTAATGAATGCTTTCAGGCCTATAACATATAACATTTTTATAACAATTTTAAGATTACTATTTCAATACTATGTAATTTTGTTTTAATTATTCATAATAATTTATGCAATAATTAAGTTCGGTTTGAAATAAAACATCTCTGAATATCTCAATCAATATTCAAAACAGTTTTTTACTGTTTAATCAATGTTCATGAACAAAGTATTTTAAGAACTTCAATGACTCTTTCCTATTGAAACTTAGTTATAGTTTGCTGTAAAATAACTATTCCAAACATTGGATTAAAAGCCTATTCACAATAAAACGTTTCTTCAGCGGATAACATGGATAAGTATCAATTGTACTGTAAGTCGTTAACAATAATTACCCTGAACCATTTGTTAACTGAATGCTATATAAAAAATGAAAATTAATTTTGAGCGTCAGTTTAATGAAAAAGTGTTACCTATCTAACCTAGTATCCTTTTTCGTTTTCAGTGCTCCAAACGGATCTCAATTCAACCATAACATTTATATTTAACTAACCGTTGAAAAATACATCAACTTTTTCCTGATGAATGATCAATGCATTAAAGAGAATTCTGACTGGCAAATGTTTTCTGCATACTTTTTAGTTATCTCAGTTGAGACAAAGATGCACATGCTGTTAATTTCGAATGAATTTTCGAAAAAAAAAACAGAGAGCAAAAAACGATTAGATGACAGATAAGAAAACTATTAGTGTGAAATTAACTGTGGCGAATTTTAGCATTCCTTGCATTCCTGTAAGTCTCTAGGGGATAATTAGGTAATTGCTTTTCATTTGCTTTTAGAACATCAATTTTAACTTACTTCAAAAATAAACTACAAGCAATTATGCTTGGTAAATGGGTATTCTTTGCCTCCACACATACAGGTTAACATTTGTGTTTTCTGCACTCATTACAATTTCTTGCAATATCCTCAGAAATAGAGTTACTATTTTTTCTATTCGGTTCTAATATTCTATTGAAAATCATATTTTGATAAAATATTCGAATACAAGGTTATATTTATCACCTTTGTGTAGGTAAACTTTAATTCTAAACTTGCTGAAAGCAGGTGGACTGAGCCCTTTTTTATTGTTTGACTTGCTTATTTCACTAATATTATAATGGACTGTTCCGAAAATGAATGCAGGAAAAATTCATTAAGAAATTAAGACACAATGCTAATTACGCTTAGGGGTAGAAGTCCGAAATAAGATATTCTATCATAAACTAAATGTTTACATTAATAAATGTAAACACTAAAGAAATTTCAGTTCTTGAAGAATCAAAGCATTCTAAACACAAATTCTGTTACATCTGGTTATATGAAAACAAGACATTGTCATTAGCAAAACTGCATTTTGTTTTCTGACATTAATAAATACACATTAAATATAAATATTTTTATATTACAACAAGAGACTAAAACGATAAGAAGTGCTTATTATTGTGCAGACACTTTGATAGATATGTCTGCAATATCTGTAAAAAACTGCATCGTCTGTGATTTGGCTTATGTTGAGTGGTAATCGCTTTCATTACACAAGAGATATTAAAGATAATAAATGATATTGTTTGAACAAAGACCACGATATTTTTTACGTCTGTATTCCATGTGTTTACTAGTAATGAGTGTCCATTGGAAGTTATAATTACTATGCATCCTGTGTAAATTCGTGTTTTGGTATAACGGCCAAACTGACACATAACTGTTCATACCGCACCGAACAGTATTATAATAAGTCAGTATTATAATAAGTAGTTTTAAAATGAGTTAATAATGAGTATGTTAAATCTTAGAATACAAGTTTACTTTCATCTCTCTGTTGCCTTGAATAACTGAGACATAAGAATTGCTGTCACCGTTTATGAAGAGGCTACTACATGGGTTCTAATTACTGGAGTCTATGCATCTCATAGATCTAACAGGTGAAATGGTTTTGATTTTTGGTGTAACACTCGAGGTTATTAAAAACATCTTTCCTGGTTGGCCCAATATGACCTGTACTTAGTTCGTGTGCCGTTAAAAACCAAACCAACAAAAAAATGCCTGTCTTCACAATATAAAATATCGTAGATTGATATATTGAACATATTTAATTTTAATAACATAAAGCTTAATCAACTTTTCTGGTGTAGCCATTATATAATTAAATGTCTTCGTCTGCAGTTGACAAAAATGTTAATGAATATTACCAAGATTTCATAACGGAACCATTAAACATGATTTAAAATAAAAAAAAACTATTTGTTCTTACCTTCACAACATACTTATATATCATGATTGAAGTAGGTAGTAACATCATTTGAACTTTATCTGAAACTGTCTCCTAATAAACAAATATTCAAAACTGATATATCAAGTTTCATGACCAAAGTGTTTTAAGAACTTTAAAAACTTCATAGAAACTTTTCCTATTGAAACTTAGTTAAAGTTTGCTATTCCAAACATTGGATTAAAAGCCTATTCACAATTACGTTTCTTGATCGGATTAGTTTAGTTAGGATCAATTGTACTCCCAGATGCTCAAAATTCTTATCTTGATTGCCCATTTGTTAACTTGTTTATGTATACAAAAATGAATTTAGATTGTCAGTTTATCGAAAATGTGCTACCTATTTAACCGATCCGTTTTGTATTCGGTGCTCCCAACGGATCTCATTTCAAGGAGGATTTAGTTTTAAGTAACTGTTGTAAAATATACCACTTTTTTGCTGTTGCGTGAGTAATGCATAAAAGAGAATTCTGAGTGGCAAATGTTTTGTTTTATTGTTGTTTTTTTCATACATTTTAGTATCTCAGTTGGAACAAAGATGCCTTTGCTGCTAATTTTGAATGAACTTTCGAAAATACAGAGAGCAAAAACGATATGATGACAGATAAGAAAACTATTAGTGCGAAATTAACTGTGGCGAATTTTAGCATTCCTTGCGTTCTTGTAAGTCTCTTGGGGATAATTAGGTAATTGTTTTTTTATTTGCTTTTTGAACATCAATTTTAACTTTCTTAAAAAAAAATGCATTCAATTATGCTTGATAAATGGATTTTCTTTGCTTTCACACATATAGGGTAACATGATTGATTTCCGAATTTGATTACGTAAATATTTCTTGCAACTCCCTCAGCAATAAAACAAATAGTATTTTTGTGTTCGATTCTGATAATAATGCTGAACATTAGACATTATATTTTGAAAAATCATGAACTTAATCTTTATATTTATTGTCTATTATGTAAGATTAAATTAATCACAAACGTGCTAAAAGCAGACGGACCAGGCTCTATGTTATTGTTTGGCTAGCCTTAAAGGTTCATACTAATTTACCAAATATAATCATGGACTGTCCCGAAAATGAAAGCTGGACAATTCCATTAAGAAATTCAGCATGTAAAAAGGCCAAAGTAAATAAAGTTAAATAGTTATATGCCAGATTGATTCGTTTATTTTAACTATTCTGTTCCTCACCATTTGTACGCTGAAAAAAGAAAAGCCCAATAAATATAGACATATGTATTAGATGCTTTACAACTGCTTTGCAATATAAAAAAAATTAAAACTAATCAAACTCGCTGTATTGCTAAACTCGTTGCCACAATGCTAATAACGCTTAAAAATTGAAGATCCTAATTAAATATTATGTATGTCTTAAAACAATATGTTTACTTATTTATATTTCAAAAATATTTGTTTAAGAAATTAGTTGCTCATAGCATGTTTAAAAATACGAGTTCAAAATCAGCCATACTTATTTGCTTAACTGCATTTTGTTTTCTTACATCACTTTACACTATAGACATTTGTATATATAAGTAACTAAAACGATAATAAATGTTAATTAATTGGCAGACATTAATACATATGTCTGCAATATCTGTAAAATCTGCATCCTCTGGTTATTTTGGCTCATGTTGTGTGGTAATTGTTTTCGTTCCACAAGAGATTTAAAGATAATAAATGTCCTTGTGTGAGCAAAGATCACGATATTTTTCACGTCTGTTTTCCTTTTTTTTACTAGTATGGAGGGTCTATTGCATGTTAAATAATTAAGCACCTTGAATGTGTAAATTCGTACGTTAATATGTAATAGCTACTTAAAATCGTGATTATTTTCATTTTCCAAAGCGTCTAGTAGTAATACTTATAGACGATATGTATTACACGCAATGTAATCGCGATGAATAGAAGACACATCTTTTATGTTTGTAAATGTTTTAAAGCCATTTTAAAAATACGATATAATAGAAGTGCATATTGATTTAAGTTAAACATATTCTTAATATACAATATAAGATTCGTGTAAATCCTTTGATTGTCTGTCCTCAGAAGTATTTGATTAAAAATATAACGGACGACAATCAAACAGATAACTATCAGAAACAGAATTATCTTAGCGTGCATGTCTAGTTATTTATTATATAGATAATTGGTTTCGGCTGAGAAATAAATAACTTGTCAAGTTAACTTCATATCAATGTTATAGTGTAACGATGCTCACAGCAGATATAAACTCTACCTTCCATCTGCAGACAAAATAGATATTGTGTGATTGATAGTTGAAAGCCTTTTTCTTGCAGATATATATTCTTATATGATAAACAAATAAACCCCGATAGTTATATCACTGATAAAATTGAAACTTCCATACAAGATTGTCTTGTTTCTATTCATATGATTCTTTTCGACGAAAGTGACGGCATAATGTTAAAAACAACTGTCATACATTTTTACTCGTTTGTTTGTTCTTTTGATCGGGTGTAACGGCCAAACTGACACATAACTGGTCATACCGCACCGGACACTATTATAATAAGTAGGTCTCAAACGAGTTGGTAATGAGTATGTTAAATCTTAGAATACAAGTTTTCTTTCATCGGTCACGGTTTTGGATGGAATTAAGGCTAAAAATCCCTGAGTGAATTGACTTAAAAATATATTACGTACATGCGCAATATTATTGTATTGAAGAAGAAAGTGTGTCACAGTTAACTATTCATTGCAAGCTATATAACATTAGAGCTTCGTCTCCTGTTGAAACAATACAAATTATAATGTGTGATTCGATAATAATGTGTAATTCTAGCATGTCCAATACTATATCAAAGTAGAACAATTTAATCACAACGGTTAAAGAGAGATAGTGATGGTTATTTATCAAGCGACGGAATGATATCATAAACTTGTTTAATACAGCTTTGTCACAATTTGATTTCCTTTCAGTCGAAGTAAATTTACTTATCGAGGGTTTAACGTCACTATTTGGTAACAATGAATCTAACAATTGTGGTTTGTTTAGTCAAATCATCTACTTCTTCATTTACTCGTATTCGTTGTGTCTTGGGATCCAACATAACTTTACCGACTTAGCGTTTAGAAGAATAACTATCATGAAATCGCGAAAGAAGTTTGAAAATTACAATACTATCGGACTTGATAAATCTGTAGAAAAAAAATCTCACCATTATGCTGTGCAATTAATGACGATACATATGCTCAATTGAAATAATACATAAGCAGTAAATAAATATTTCATGAAACTTTTATTTTACAACACATTTTACTTATTTGTACATTTTTTTTGTATTCCTTACTCTTTAATATGCATTATTACCTTATCTGGTTTAACTTTTGTCAATTAAAATTACTTCACTTTAATTATATCAAAATATTAACTTAATGTAGAAACATACGTTAAAGTCTCAATGTAAGTAATCTATCTTCTTTTGTAGAAACTACAATGTCGCAAAGTTCTCATCTTTTGCTTTCCGCGTCTTGCAGTGCACCTGTTGCTATGGTGTGCATGGCCTAGTATTGTCAGCATAAAGGTTGATTGTATAGTTCTATGTATGCTATACTTTCATAGTAGTAAAGATATCGCACTGCACAGTAAGGCTTAATATGTCGGCCATCGGGAACATTATACTTTAATTATGTTTCCAAAATTGCCGCACGTGGCCATAAAGTAGTATCAGGTGCTGACATCATAACCTATTTTTTATTATCACTAATTGGACCGTATAGCTTTCATCAGTAAATACGTTTGAGATAGTCGTCTTTTACAAAAAAAAATTTTTATTTCCTACAAAACAATATCTTTTTTTACACTTTACAACAAATATTTACACCTGATTGCGCAAATATTACGATAAATATCAACGACATAAAGTGTAAAAAGGGATTTTTAAATGATTTTGTAAGAGTAAGATTTTATTTAGTACATGCAATTTTTAAATACTTTTCAAACTTTTCTCACGGTTAGGTGCAAACCTACTTTTATAACGAAGTATATAATCCGGAAATTGATAATTTGTCTCGTGATCTTGATAGAGCGTTATAACTTTCGCTTATGTGCCGTTGCGGTTGCGAGTTCGTTTAAGTCCCTCCACGGTTGGATCTTTTTGAAGGAGTTTATATCTTTCTGCTACCAACTGAAAGAGCACGGAATAATATCCAACGACAAGTTCTGAAATCACGTCAGAACTTGACAGGAGTTTTGCTTGAAATGTTCAGAAAATGTTATTTAAATTACCCTTTGTCGTGGTAACATACAACAAACCCATAATTTGTTTGTTTACATCGGCATCATATTCAAAACACTTAACTATTTTTGTTTTAAAAATCTATTTTAAGAACTTAAATAGACATACCCAATTAATACTTTTATCAAAGTAGTTTACTGTAAAAGTACTTTAAATTTCTTGTTACATGACAGCATTTACTTCAGTTTGTTTCATTATCTAAAGGCATATTTAATCTTAGAATAAATAGACATGATTCTGTCTGTAAAAATGTAAAAAGCATTTGATTTTATAATCATGATATAATAATGAACTTAGAACATATTATGCTTATCACAGACGAAAATAGTGCTTAATTTGAAATGACATTCAGATTTGATATATTGCGGACTATGTAAATATTGCATAATGGGAAATGCACTTTTATTTCTATATTTATTTAAAATGTTTAGTCAGAAACATTTACATTTCATCAATGGATTTGGTAGTTTAAACTTTTCATAAATATACTTGATATGGCATTGACAATAAACCTCGACAATGTTTTACTTCCTCTTTTTATTTAATTGTAAAACAAATTATTTAAATGCGTTATGGTGCAACTCAACATGTTCAATAATTGTCATCAACAAGGCTTTTGTATATTTATCATTATTTAGATAAAATTGTTAATAATGTTATCGGAGATTTTGAAAAGTAAAAACATGTTTTGATATATTCACACATTTTATTTTCCATTTATAATTTACCCTACTTGTAACAGATGTTACATATATATCATTTTGAGAATGAATAATATTAAAATAATTTCAAATTTTACATGTTCTTTACGTTTAACGTAGTATTACCTATGTGTACCTTTCTTTTTCAAGTTAAATAATAAATTTAGACTATCATTACTCAATTTGACCCTGCCAATCTGAAAATATTATTTTGAAATATCAAAAGTAGAGATATCATCAGCTCCATGATACAGATAACCTTTAAGACGAGCACCCAATAAGGTTGAATATAAGAATGAGTATAAACGTGAAATAAAATAAATGGCGATACATGGAAAGACAGTTGAAAATTTTTTCTAAGCCATATTTTGTTTAAAAAATGCATATATTTGTTAATTTTTTAGATATGTTAAAACTTGTGATTAATAATGTGTGTCTATGGATAGTTTCCGATTCTTACAATATTCAATCCCTTGCCAAAAATGGCAGCAGTTTGGGTGTCAATATTTTATACAAAATAATTTAGTAAAATATTTGTTATTTTTAATGAAAACAAGGATCAACAAGGTAAGGCGTCGGGAGGCGTTCACAGAACAAAGAGCCCCTTAATTCCCGACAAAGCCCAACCACACAATCAAGCACGCCGTACCAAAATGACAGAAACAATGCCTTGAATACTAATAATAACTCATTTTATTATAATTTTATGCTTTTATAAAGTACATTATGATTTTGTTATTTGATATGCGGACTATGTATAGAATGGAAAAAGGGAGAAGCACTTATATTTCTATATTCATTACAAAACGTTTCACCAATGGACTTCTCATAAATACACTTGGTATGGCATTGACAATAAACCTTGACAATTTTATATACCTCCTGTATATTTCATCTTAAAACAAATTATTCAATTGCCTTATGTATACTTTTTGTTCCACAATTTCAACACAACATGTCCAATAATTGTCACCAGCCAGGCTTTTTGTAAATTTATCATCATTGTGATAGAATTATTAACACAATTTATGGACAATGTTATCGGAGGTTTTTGTAAAATAATAACATAGTTTCATATATTCATATTAATGTTTCCGATTCATTTTGATCGTTATCGCCAAACACACGGCGTCACAAATTGTATTTTACATTTATTATTTATCCTAATTGTAACAGATGTTAGATATATATCATTTTGAATATGAATAATATCAAAACAAGCTCTGTTGTGCATGTACACCAAGTTAAACTTATTATTGGCTATTTGTACCTTTCCTCTTCACGTTAAATAATATACTGTGTATTAAGACCATCATTACTCAATTCGACCCTGCCCATCTGGAAATTAGATTTCGCAATATCAAAGGTAGAGCCATCGTCAGCTCCATGTAACATAGGACTTTTAAGACTGGCGCCCTATAGGGTTGAATATAAGAACGAGTAAAACCGTGAGATGAAACAAACGGCGTTACATGGAAAGAAAGCAATTAACTAAGCCTTATTTCGTTTCAAAATATCCATATATTTCTCAATTCTTTAGATATGCCAAAACTTGTGATCAATAATGTGTGCGTATGGATAGTTCCCTATTTTACAATATTTAATCCCTTGCCAAAAATGGCAGCCAGTTTTGGAGTCAATATTCTTACCAAAATAATTGAGTAAAATGTTTGGTATATTTTAATGAAAAGGCGCGGGCGGCATTTACAAAACAAATAATAATAACTCATTAAAATTATATGCTCTTATATAGTACAATATATTTTAGTGATTTGATATGCGGACTATGTATAGAATGAAAAATGGGAAATACACTTATATTTCTATATTTATTACAAAACGTTTCATCAACGGCCTTTTCATAAATATACTTGATATGGCATTGACAATAAACCTTGACATTTTTTACTACCGCTTGTTTATTTAATCTTTAAACAAGCTATTGCCTTACGTTGTATACTTTTTATTCCACAATTTCAAAACAACATGTCCGATAATTGTCACCAACCAGGCTTTTTGTAAAATCATCCTTATGATAAATTTGTTAACACAATTACTGGACAATGTTATCAGAGGTTTTTGTAAAATAAAAATAAAAAGATAATGTTTTGATGTATTCATAATGATGTTTTCGATTCAGTTTGATCGTTATCGCTTAACACCAGGCATCATAAATTGTATATTCACATTTATTATTTATACTTTTAACAGATGTTAGATACATATCATTTTGAGTATGAATAATATCAAAACAAGCTCACTTTTTGCATGTACATCAAGTTAAACATATTATTGGCTATTTGTACCTTTCCTCTTCACGTTAAATAATATACTTAGACTATCATTACTCAATTCGACCCTGCCCATCTGAAAATAAGATTTCGCAATATCAAAAGTATGGCCATCGTCAGCTCCATATTATAGAGGACTTTTAAGACCGGCACCCAATAGGGTTGAATATTAGAACGAGTAAAAACGTGAAATGAAACAAACGGCGATACATGGAAAGACAAAGCTATTTACTAAGCCATATTATGTTTCAAAAATCCATATATTCTTTAATAAGATTTGAAAATAAAAAAGGATATTTTGATACCATTTATGAGGTATAATGGGCCTTCAAATTTGATTGTTTGTGTATAAAAACAGCAGCTTCCTATCATATGACAGAAATGTCGGTATATAATACTATACTGCGCATCCTCAACATGAGTATTTTGATTATAAAAAAAAATAATTGCTGATTTAGTGCATGAATGATTAATTGCTTTTACAGTATATGCACGTTATGGATAATAACTTATGTGTATTGAACAGTGATCTAAGCCATCTGTTTCTTGCCTGCCAAGATGTATTGATTTTCAACTAGTTTAAACAAGATATTGTAAACCTGTATATCAAAATTCTCTAATGTATATTAGGTATTTTCGTTGGTTTGGACAACAAAACAAGTACACCTTTTCACCTCATAGCTCAACACTTTTTAGTAAGATAATCATATTTTCAATCTAAAAGACGTTGGTAAGATCTTCAGTCGGAGAGAAAATCCTCCAAGACATTGACTCTCAGAATATCTCTCACTGATAATTCAGAAATCATGATGGTTAAGTTAGTACGTAGTTGCTCACTTGCAAAGGAATTGGTAATTAATTTATTGTAAGTTAGTTACCAAGAAAAAGCCGGCCAACAACGTATGGCCAAAATTTATAGCAGTCGATACAAAATTCAGTCCATAAAAATTAACAAAAAACAAACATTAATCTTATTGACTTCGTGTAAAGCTCTTATCAAAATTTATTTGTTATTATTTGCTCTATGGAAAAGAGATAAAAGTTTTAAAAATTTACAGACAATAGAATATGAAATTTAGTTGGAGAAATTCGAAGAGGTGGGACAAATGAATGTTTATGAAATTCAATCAATAATGTTCATAATGGATAATAAATTGTTATGATTGGGGAATGAATTCGGGTTTCATAATGAATATGACTAGATCATTTGACTTTGCTGTTTGGGTTTTGTTTTTCTTTGACTTTACGGTTCTTCGTTTCTTTGTGTTTTTGATTTTGTTCAGTATGTTTGTTGATCTATTTGTAGAGCATTGACTAGCACGTTATCCCAGTTATATTCTTTATCAACGTCTGTCTGTAATAAAAGAAATTGAAATCATATAATATGTAACATGTTTAGATTGATACTGCTCTTTGGGGGGGGGGGGGTGCGCGGTTGTCTAGTGGTTAAGGTGTCTGTCTCTCAACCCAGGGATCTTAGGTTTGAGCCCTAATAGGGTCACGACCATGTTTATTCATATGACACCAGTGAGGTTGTTTCCAGGAAGCGGACTCGAAAATGATTAATATAAGTTGCAAGATTTTGTTTCGTAATCGATATTAAATAAATATGTTTAAACAAATACTACTCTTAACACGAACACCAGAGGGGTACAAAGGGTACAAAAGGCCAACAAAAATAAAATAAAAATCTAAAAAGATATTTTGTACAAACTGCGCGCAACTACGAAAGCCCAGACGCCTTGTCCTTCCTTTTAACTTATTCCATCGTTTTTTGTTTTTTTTTGTTTCTAATTAGCGACTGAAAGATAACTTAAACTTCTTTAACTTAAACTTCTTTTTCATCAATACAAATGTTGGCATTATAAAAGAAGGTGTTTTTCTGTGACAATTAATGCCTATCGTTAACAAGGACAGTAGGTAATTAGGTTTAACAAATCAAACACATTCAAGTAAAATATAATAATATTTTGATTTCGTTATTCATTATGCTTTTATAATAATGATTTTCCGTTTAACTGTGTGATGAAATATTATATGGAAGATATTGTTAATAAAAAAAAATAAGATGTAAGTATAATAAAGACCTATACGGTAACATATTTCAAGACAATCAAGCATACAAATTTAAACTGAATGCCTGTGCATGTACATTAAAGGTATATTATTCCTCGGAATCGAATTAAGTTTTATTTCTTTAGAAAAGCCAAATATGAGTTTCATAGTGTTTATATAATGGTTTTAAAGCACTCTTATTGTATGTTACATCAACATTTTTAGTTTGATAAATGTGCAATTTGTCATAAAGGTGTCCAAATGTGAGAGTGCCAAATGTAAACAAAATAGTATTTAGACTCCCAAACAAAATACCAAATCACTATAACTGTACTCATTGCCAAAAGCAAGTTTCAAGAAATTGGTTAATGAGTAATATTTTGAAACTATTTAAGCACATCAAATATGTTTTTTTTTTCTTGTTTAAAAATAAAAATAAAATCATTTCTTGGGGTATACTAGACCTTTAAAATAAGGAAAATACAAAAATTAGAGCAGATATTAACAACAAAATCATTACCTTAAAAACGTATCCAATCTATCAGAAAATCGACAATTACACCACTAAATCATCTACTAGAATAACATGATATTGAAGTTTATTGAAAGTGAAAACACAAATGAATAATTAACTGTGTAAATGGTATAGCTTTGTGAACAACAGATTGGCAAATGGAAAATCAATGAAAAAAAAACACAACATAAACTATCCTCCCATATGTAGATAATTAGCCAATTACATACTTACATGTCGATTTAAAATTTTAATATTTGGGATGATCATTTTTGATTAACCAATCAGTAAGAAACATGTAATGTTTATGTCAAAGACTGCCGGGAAGTGTAATATTTTTGTCAACAGTTTATGATTATAAATCTAAAGGCAACACATCATCGGAATACAAGGATATTTTTCGGGAGTTTAAATTCATCAACATATAGTTGTTTGGATTCACTTCGTGAAAGATGATAATTATTCAGCTAGCGTTAGTTCTGGCAATGCTACAGGCATCGGGCGGCACCGGTAAGCGACCATTTTATTGTAGCAGAAAGCTTTGTATCACTTTCTTTCATATAGTTATCGTTAACTATTTTTCTGCTCATGGATATAGAATATCATTTAACACATTCAACTTAATTTTCAAAATTTCTAAACCTATCGTGTGACTGCTTCTTAGTAATTAACTAGTACTGGTAATATCATTCTGGTCATTCGGGAACATTGATTCAAGTTGATGACGTGTTGATGAATGAATATTGCTTAACTCTTTGTTAGAGGCGTGGCAGATATCACTATTTCAAAGTATTCATTTTTAAATTTATTTGTCTTTACGTTTAAAGCTCCATCGCGAAAGCTTTTATTCACCTTTTATGCCTTCAATTCTTCCTTCTTGTTTTAAAATATATATTGGGTATCGTTCGTCTATGTTTGAGGTACTTTGTTATTGTTATATCAAACTGTTTTTGTGTTGGCTCAATTGTTCGCAAAACACAGGCCCCGTATTTTCTGTTGTATTCTATAAGTTTTAACTTATTTCAAATGATTTGATTTTGAATTTAACTAAATTTACACTGGCGTGAAGTGATAATCAAAGCTTATTATGTTCAGCTGTTACAATAACTTATTTTTTTATCTTGCTTGTATCATCAGTGTATTCGTTTTTACCCTAAATTGACATGTTTTATTAAAATTATTTTGTTTTGTCTTAATAAAAGAGAAAAAGACCTTAAGAAAATGCATTTCACGAACTAGAATTTGAATTTTAATTGAGCAAACTTTGGTTATGAGCTTAAAACCATGCTTGTGAAATATTAATCTTGAAGCAATTTCTTTTTGTATGATATGTTATTTAATATTTATACATGTATACGGTATTCTATTACGACAAGTATTAACATGATTTCTACACCTGTGTACAAATTCAAATATGTTTTGTATTGTACAGAACTGTTAAATAAACCATTTTTTGTAATACATATTATAATTAGTTTAAGCAAACGCAACATTTGACGATGTTCTAACAGATCGGTTTTGCATGGCGTTTTCAAATCTCTTTCTTTAAAATACATTCGGATACTTTTTGTCGTTAACATATCATATCCGTGTCATATCATGCGAAGAGTCATATAACAGTGATTTATAGAATACTATATTGTGTAAAATGCAAATTGAGCGACTGGATATTGAAAAATCACAAATATAAAACTAACATATATAATATCATTCTCTTGCAGATGTACAGCTCGACGACCGTTACGCTTCTACACTGAAGCAATTACTGTATTCGTCAAACAACTGGAACAAACGAGACCTAAGTCCCCACAATAATGAAAATACTAACAACAATAATCCACACAACAACGGTAATGGATACAACAACAACAACAATAATAACAACAACAATAATAATCAACACAACAATGGAAACAAACGAGACACTACTCCCAACAATAATGGGGAAATAATCCGCATAATAACGGAAATGGAAACCACAACAACAATAATAATAAAAATAATAATAAAAATAACAACAATCCACATAATAACGGAAATGGAAACACAAACAACAACAATAACAACAAAAATAACAACAACAATAATCCACACAACAACGGGAACAAACGAGACTTTACTCCCAACAATAATGGGGAAAATAATCCGCAAAATAACGGAAATGGAAACAATAACAACAATAATAATAACAATAATACAAATCCACATAACAACGGAAATGGAAACAACAACAACAACAACAATAATCCACACAATAACGGAAACAAACGAGACCTTACTCCCAACAATAATGGGGAAAATAATCCGCATAATAACGGAAATGGAAAACAACAACAATAATAATAATAACAATAATAACAATCCACATAACAACGGAAATGGAAACACACAACAACAACAACAACAATAACAACAACAATAATCCACACAACAACGGGAACAAACGAGACCTTACTCCCAACAATAATGGGGAAAATAATCCGCATAATAACGGAAATGGAAACAACAACAACAATAATAATAACAATAATAACAATCCACATAACAACGGAAATGGAAACACCAACAAACAACAATAACAACAACAATAATCCACACAACAACGGGAACAAACGAGACCTTACTCCCCACAATAATGGGGAAAATAATCCGCATAATAACGGAAATGGAAACAACAACAACAATAATAATAACAATAATAACAATCCACATAACAACGGAAATGGAAACACAACAACAACAACAATAACAACAACAATAATCCACACAACAACGGAAACAAACGAGACCATACTCCCCACAATAATGGGGAAAATAATCCGCATAATAACGGAAATGGAAACAACAACAATAATAATAATAATAACAATCCACAATAACAACGGAAATGGTGGACACCAACAACAACAACAATAACAACAACAACAATCCACACAACACGGAAAAACAAACGAGACCTTACTCCTAACAATAATGGGGAAAATAATCTGCATAATAACGGAAATAGAAACACAACAACAATAATAATAACAATAATAACAATCCACATAACAACGGAAATGGAAACACCAACAACGACAATAACAGCAATAACAACAACAATAATCCACACAACAACGGGAAAAACAAACGAGACCTTACTACCCACAATAATGGAGAAAATAATCCGCATAATAACGGAAATGGAAACAACAATAATAATAACAATAATAACAATCCACATAACAACGGAAATGGAAACACCAACAACAACAATAACAACAACAATAATCCACACAACAACGGAAACAAACGAGACCTTACTCCCCAAAATAATGGGGAAAATAATCCGCATAATAACGGAAATGGAAACAACAACAACAATAATAATAACAATAATAACAATCCACATAACAACGGAAATGGAAACACCAACAACAACAATAACAACAACAATAATCCACACAAAACAACGGAAACAAACGAGACCTTACTCCCCAAAATAATGGGGAAAATAATCCTCATAATAACGGAAATGGAAACAAACAACAACATAATAATAAACATAATAACAATCCACATAACAACGGAAATGGAAACACAAACAACAACGAATAACAACAACAATAATCCACACAACAACGGAAACAAACGAGACCTTACTCCCAACAATAATGGGGAAAATAATCCGCATAATAACGGAAATGGAAACAACAACAACAACAATAAAAATAACAATAATAACAATCCACATAACAACGGAAATGGAAACACCAACAACAATAACAACAACAATAATAATCCACACAACAACGGGAACAAGCGAAATGAAAACTAGAATAATGATGAAAACAATAACGATAATCATTGAACAAACAACAACGACATTAATGATGATAATAATGATGACGATGACAACGACCAGAACAAGCGAGATCCTACTCCCCACAATAAAGAGAACAATCCGCATAATAAAGGAAACGGTAATAACAACAACACCCCACACAAAAAACGGAATTAATACAATAAAAAATAATTTTAAAAAAGGAAATTTGAAAAAAAACAACAAAACCAAAAACCACTTTTTTTATAAGAAATCAAGATTTTTTTTAGTTGCTGCCAAAACGAACAAACAAAAAAACGTTTGGGGGGTGATAAAGTTTCTAATTAAACAACTTTATGTAAACAGTTTTTTTATCACATCAAGAACATGATAATAATTATAAGACTTATGAAATATATTATTCAGAAATTTATCATTTTTGTCTTGTCTTATCACTGTCATTGGTAACAAAAGCAGCACAAAGGCTGGGTAAATCTGCGACAGAATGAAAACTGTTTTGAATAATACGACCTTCAAGTTAGGGAAGAAACGCATTCAAGAAACTTGTCTGCAAAATGCTTAAGCCTCATTACCGCTGTAATTCTAAATGACAAACCAGGGTGTGGTCAATTTTGACCATAAGTGCATGATTGGAAGAAATTTTGTAAAGGTCGACTTGGCAATACGTAGGCACGTGATAGTATAAAGTTGCCATGCAATAGCTAATACGTGAGCTCTCAATACGTATTACGTGGGAACGTTATCTGTTTACGTGCAACGCCACCTAAGCATAAGGGCATAAACGAAGAAATTTTGTATATAACATAAGTAAAAAAAAGTTTCCCAATTATTTTACGGCTCACGTTAATTCACGCGGTCAATAAAATCTATCCAATCCATGTAAGCTAGGCTTGCTACGTGATAAAAATGGGTTTTTTTGGCCATTTAATCCCTCGTTTTCGCCCTTTAAAATCAAAAAAATTGTTGAGGGTTTCTTAATAAAATTGTATAAACATTTATATAAAGAGTTTCGATCTGGGACAATATATCATCATGTAATATATAGTTACGGACCACGTATCTCACTTTTGCCAACAACATATACATATATTTGTCCTTTGTTTGTTGTACCGTATGATAGTCAATACTATCAAACTATACTTATGGTAGATGAGCTTCCAGTTTTAATATCAATTTTGCGATGATTCTCGAGGCAATGCTACAAAAAGAATTTAGCCCAGGCATTGTAATAGAGTCATTCAATAAGCGCTAAATATACATTCATATATAAGTTTAGATCAATCGAGAGAATCCGGGGCGGGGGAAATTTTGATCTGCGGAAACCTTGACATGTGTTTTGCACACCTTCACATTATGAGTAATATTTCTGTTAAAAAGTTTAAATTCCCTTCTATCGGTTCAGAAGGCGAAATTTTGAAAATCATTATATTAAGAGAGTGCACCCTTAGGGATATGTTCCCCTTCTTTTTAAATTTGCTTTTGGTCATTGTGAACCAGGTTTAAAAACCTCGGGCCCCCTTTTCAAAATTTCATATTTAGTTCCCCCCCTTTTTCCGTTTCAACCCCTTTTTATTCCTGGGACTCCCCTTTTTGGAATGGCAGGAAGTTCACATTAAGGGTTCATAAACCGCCGATAAACCATCGCATTTCAAATTCAAAATTTTTAATTTCAATTTTAAATTTTTAAATTTTTAAGCCGTCGGGGGCTGGCTAAAAAAGCACTTTCCTACCGGTCCTGAAAACCTTTTAAACCCCTTCAAAAATTTTTAAAATTTTTTCTTTTTTTCTTTAATTCTGTTTTTTCAAAATCCATTTATTAAGATAGTGTAATTGACCTTGATCTGAGGGAGGCCAAAAATGCACTCGTACACAAAATTTTAATACTCCTATAAAAATGGCTTATTGTGACTCTTAACTTGACCAGAGGAAGGTAAATTGAGAATTCCGTGCTAGTGTCTGATTATGCACAATTTATAAGGCAGCGCTTATAGAAAAAAAACGAAAGACGAGGTTCTGCCGAATCCTTTATTTTTTCGTGCCGAGGTTGATAAATTTCTTATCAGACACTTTTTATATGCCCAAAAGAATTTCGGGCATATTATGTTATATCCCATGGCGTCCGTCTGTCCGTCCGTCTGTTAGCAATTTGGTTTCCGGAGCATAACTTAAGTTCCATTTGGCCCACAATATTCAAATTTCATAGGATGATTGTCCATATTGGGTAGAAGACCCCATTGATTTTGCGGTCACAAGGTCAAAGATCAAGGTCACTTTTACCATTAAACTGAAAACAGTTTCCGGGATATAACTTAGGTTTCATTTGGCCAACAGTGTTCAAAATGTATAGGATGTTTGTCTATATTGGGTAGAACATCCTCATTGATTTTGGGGTTACAAGGTTAAAGGTCAAGGTCACTATTACTTTAAAACTTAAAACAGTTTCTGGGGCATATTTTAAGTTCCATTTTGCCCACAGTGTTCAAACTTCATAGGATGATTGTCCATGTTGGGTAAAAGATCCTTATTGATGTTGAGGCCACAAAGGTCAAGGTCACTATTACCTTAAAACTGAGATAAGTTTCCAGAGCATATCTTAAGTTCCATTTGGCCCACAGTGTTCAAACTTTATAGTATTATTGTCCATATTGGGTAGAAGATCCCTATTAATTTTGGGGTCACAATGTCAAAGGTCAAGGTCACTATTACTTTAAAACTTAAAACAGTTTCCGGGGCATAACTTAAGTTCCATCTGGCCCACAGTATTCAAACTTCATTGGATAATTGTCCATATTAGGTAGAAGATCCCCATTGATTTTTAGGTCACAAGGTCAAAGGTCAAGGTCCTTATTGAAAACTAAAAACTGAAAACCGTTTCCGGAGTATAACTTTAGTTCCATTTCGCCCACAATATTCAAACTTCATAGGAGAATTGTTATTTGAATGAGATAATAATTTTTTTAATTCCCATGGCTTACAAATGTTTCATATTTACTTTAAAAACCATTTTCGGGCATATAATGTTCTGAGTAGCGGTGCTCTTGTTTAGTATTTTGTTTGCAATTGTGCATTTCGTTTCTTTCATTAAATTTCAATTAAAATAAAAAAAGAATTACTCTTTCGAGTTCATACTGAGAGCAATAATATGCCAAGGGCCATATCTAAAAGTCAACTATAAGAGAGACTTGAATATTCAAAAAGTCTATGTAATTCAATGTTTAATATCAGTATTAATATTTTCAAACTAATTGTAGGTAAATTATTCCATTCACTTAATTTTGTTTCAATATATATTTATGAGGTGTCAGATAAAGCTGAAGGTGACTGATCATGCTAAATTTATCAGGCATGCGGGACTTTAACTCGCAGTGATGATATTAGCAATTAGATTGAAGTCTACAACAATGACAATTCGACCAGATGCACTAAAGGATGAAAGTACAATTGTTTTAGGTTATTTTTTTCTTAAATCTTTATATGTTTTTTTTTTCCCCACACGAATCACTAAAAATGTCCACTTAAATTGGTTTCTTCCGTAAAATTATGAAAGAATTGTAGTTCATAAGCCACTGGATGTTGGCTTTTACACAACATTGCCGATAGTTTTGGTCGTATACAAAACTGTCAGCATTAGTTTATTTTTACATTAAAGGACGGAAGTATATAAGTACGTTTTATATAAGCAAATAAAAGAGACAATCCATTGAAAAATTCCCCTGATTGCCAATTTATATTCAAAATAAAATCATTCAAAAATTATATTGTCTAACGAGAAATGAACTTAAATATTCATAGAATCAATAACGAAACTCAACTTTTTGAGATGCTCCCCTTTTTGATCATTATAAAGCTGGTCATATAATCCCGATTTAGAATTATTTGAAAATGTCAACTGAACAACATAAACTTAAACAATTTACAAAAACCACATGACCAGTTATCGTCAGCTGTGTTTTTGACGAAAGTGTTTAACAAGACGCTTTTAGTTGCTTTGTCTTACTTTGGTACCACCACACGCTGCTTTTCATGGAATGATACTATCGTAACACATTGAGTGTCCATGATGACCGACGTATAAACACATTTGCAGATATTTTTTATTTAATTTTTAATAAAGAAAAGGTTCAACCAAACCAAGTAGGAAATAATTCCAATTTCACCATTTAGTTTTCCATAATGGACGAGTAAAGGAGCGCACGCGGAAAAATGACTTAATCAACTCTCAGTGACTTTTAAGATGGCTGGTGTCGTTGAATGAACTATAGTCACTTGCACATAAAATTGTAAGTTTAGATGACATAATCAATCGCAATCAATAGGGCTTAACATTGAAGATTTGTATACTCAAGAAAAAAGCAATAACAGTACAGAACCAAAGACAAAATATGATCCTCAGAAATTCCGATTTCTGATTGACGTTCGGTTAGAAAAAAATATTGGGGTAATTTAGCTTGACATCAGAACTTTTCTTGAAAGCACACGAGTTTATAAAAATGGGACTAAACGTTATTCTCACAAAGAAGTATAAAGAGTATTTATCAATATAAATAAACAATAAAACAAATTTTTCCATGACTGTATAGTTTGTGTTTTCATGTTTTCCAAGTTAATCGAAAGGTTAAACTGAGTGACAGTTATTCGATGCAGTCCGGTAATCTTGCGCACCTAAGCACTTATCGGCTAATTTACTACGATTCAAATAAATAGAAAAAAATCATAATTATTTTCCTATTTGCAAAAATCTTAAAGACATATAATAACACAAATATATTTTGTAAATAACTCATTGAACTGCAAGAGTGCAACAATGTAAACACTTAACACCATGTTTAATCCCAGCATTCAATTGTCCGGTGATCTTGCGCATGTGTTATGAATGACGTCACGGTAGCTCGTTTTTAAAGTATTGTGTCCCAGTAGTACTATCAACATAAAGTTTGTGAGTCCAGTTAATGAAAAGTTAATTTAAACTGTTCAAACTGTTCAAACAAAACTGTAACACAAACTTATTTACATCAAGGGTTTCTTATTTTACTGTTCACTACTACACCTAGGACACCTGAAATCATCACTACCATCTTACTTTTTTAATTTTATTTTTTTTTTATTAAAATGACTCTTTGTTTACATAGACAACTGTCCGTTTTTTTAGAAAGGGCGACAACCACGATTAGTGGCGATGTCTAACAACCGTATTACCAGCATAGGTTTTATACATATTTCGGGCCATTATCGCTCAATGGCGAGCAGCAACCAAGTTAAAAGCAATATCTGATTAAATTACAAAATTTATTATAAAGATTAAAGAGAAAATAATGCCAGCATCAATATTTTTTGTTTCAATATAAATCATTTATTCACAGTTCTATAACATAATTGTTTTGTTTGTTTGTTTCATTTTACGCCTTTTCCCAACAGTATTTCAGTCATATAGGCGGGTAGTTTCCTAACCATCGTTTCTGGAGAGTTACACCAGTACTAGACTACCTTCCTCCGCGCTAAACTACAAAAGCATCTCCCGGGGATCGAACCCACGCCAGAGAGGTAACTGGATTAGAAGTCATCGACTCTAACCCCTCGACCACGCAGGCGGTTCTATAACAAAAAAGAGAATATGAATAATTAATAAAACAATACAAAACTCTTAAATATAAAAAGTTCCTATCATGTACTTCTTGATATAGAGCCATTCCTCTTCCAGCAGACAATAACCAGTATATTTTAGTTGCACTCATTTGAATTGATGCAATTCTTACATGGGCAAAATTTTGTGTCGTTTTTTTAATTGAAATTTTGCATCATTTCATAATTATATATAATAATATAAAAGTCACTTCCTTCAATCTTATTAACACATATCAAAGGACAATTTAGTGACGGAAAAGTTATTTTTATTTCAAAACTTTCTTATCGTGTTAAGTTTCTAAAACGTTAAGTTGAACCATTGGCCATATATTATGATTCCTCTGTTGCTCTTTTCTTTTTTGCAATTGGTATATATGTAATTATCGTAATTAGTATTTTGTATAGAAGTCAAAATACTACTTTATGTACATTTTGATACCTTAGAGACACAGTACTTGATATTTAATGCTACATTCGCCAGTTGCTCAGCATCATCTTAACTGCTCTAAATCCATTATTAAAACAGTACGGAATAAAGATTTTACCTTCCTTAAGAATTTTAATTTGATTTTAAAGGCATACATGCAAATGTGCTTTTAACAGACCAAGTCAAAAATTACTGCATGTTCTATATGAAAATATTAATTTTTAAACTTATAAACATATCATTACTTATCTACAGATGCTTTTATTTATGTCTGACACTCGTGGATTTGTTATTTTAGCGTTTTGTTCATTAGTGAAATATTTAAACAATTCCTAGGATCAAACGGAACAAAGTGAGTTTTTGCAATTTGCAGACTGTAAATAGCTTCAACGAAATGAAAGATATATTTAATGTCTGTTTGTTCCAGACAAAGCATATATCATTTTAGCATATTGAGCGCGTTATTCTAAAACGATTGGATTGTTTTGACATGCACTTATTTTAACAATTTCGATGGTTGCTGTATTAATATTCTTTGAGAATGAGTTTAGAGTGATTGGCAAGAAAATTGCCTACCTCCTCAGCAAGTAATGTTGTAGAATTCTAAAAATATTTTTGACGGTGTAGAACTTTTCACTTCTTACTATATAATAGGAGAAAAAATGTGAATGTGACTACGTAATAAATAAGCAGGATATTGAATCATTCGTATGTGGAAGGTAATTACGTTTCCGAATGCCTTATCTAGAAAACAGTAAGGAAAAATTAAAGAAAGCACGAAAATGCTCATTAATCTTAGATATTGCTATAAATTTTAATTTGTTTGGTTCAAAGATTAATGAAACAAATTTAACTAAGGCAAACACATATATTCAATATATATAGATGACATTTTAAGATATTGATAATAATGATAAAAGCATGGTGTTTTTACCTTCCTCGCACGAATTAGATAATTGCTACATTTTTGGAGAAATTTGCCAAGTACCAAACGAATACAAACGTTCATTAAAAACTCCAATATAGAATATATATTAAAGAAACTTTTCACGTTTGGTATGAAATAATTTTTTGACATTATTGCAATATTTCACTTTAATAAGCATAAGTTTAAACCATATACCGTATACATTTGAACAACTTTTTTTAAATATTTTGTAATAAAATGTTTCCATGAGTCCGACGTTCAATTACCAATAATGCAGTTTTCAATCCACTTATGTTCAACTTATTTTAATTGGCGCCAAACACCGTTAATAAAAAGCTAAAATGAAGACATTTAAATAGTCATTCAGACAAGTTAATTATTTACTAGACGAACCCATTTATCAACACAATGATTAAATAGACACGCAGGTTTAAAATATTATTTTCTCAATGGTTAATATTTTAAGAGTACGTTCTTGTCGTCTTGCTGATATTAAATATATTTTCTTTTCAGGAGAAAGAAAACATATATCACTTTATAATATAATACCAACAAGGAGAACTTTACATTTAACAACATTAGTCTATGATAAATGACATACCTAAAATACACTAAAATGAAATAATATGGTCGCATAATTAAATTGTAATAATTAAAGTTATTATATAGATAGTTCCCGATTTTGATAATAATTACCCGCTTGCCAAAAGTGGCAGCCATTCATTACACTTTATATACCTGCTCAAACCTGCTCATTTTTTTCTACAAATGTATGTGTATCACATGCATAAATAGTATACATATGCGACTTGACAAAAAGAACTCTGTACCACACTGTAGTGTGATCTAAAATGATGTTTGCCGTCGTTATACTTACCACATGATGGTTAAATCTGTAGTAAATCATACATCATGTACAACATAAAATTATTAAAGAAATAGGTATATTGACGTTTAACCAGTATTTGGCTCTGTTGAACTTCACTTTAACGGCTCGCATTGGGCACTTCCGCGCCTCGTGAGATCCAAGCCAAGTTAAATTTACCCGTCTCAAATAGAAGTTTCGGCACAAGGCAGTTGTTACGTAACTATTATATAGTATGTATAGTAATCAGTGAGGTATCAAACCTTTAGAATGTATATCAGTGAAATTAAGCTGGATCTGATATATTCAGAAAAATGGCTATTCAAATTTGAAATCTGTATTGATTTGAGTTTTCAGAATTTGACCATAAAATCGTTACTAATTAAAAACACATTTAATTGATTCACCATGCGATCTTTATTCAATTTCAATAATTTCGTTAAACGCGTACATGAACAGGGCAATATTTATATTAAGCAATATGATGTTTCGTATGTTGTCAACCCACAATGATAAGGACCGTTAAAACAAAATGATGATATAAATGTTGCACACAATGCTTAGACAGAACAGATTGAAATATTATAAACTAGATTCACAAGGAAATGCGGCGTTTAATGAACGCACCTAACACAACCTAGCAACAAGGACCAGCGGCCAGGAGCCTAGGAGAACCGCAAAACTGACAAAATCTGTCAAAAAAATTAACAGGTGTAATTGAAAATCCTGTCACCAAATTTGGAAACTGATAACTTATGTAGGTAATCCTCTACCACTTAAATTATAATTGTGTGACACATAAAATACTAATTTAAGACTTTAATAATAAAATGGTAGGCACAAGGCTGCATTTTAATATCTCATTACGTCTTAAAGATTGTAGAATGAAGTCAGTTAAATGTGTTTTGTCTTTTTTGATATCATTCATACTAAAGAAATGTGTCTCCTTCCACAGCGATACAAGACTTAATGAGACAATAAAATGACCTGTTTTGTAACACGTTATTTTAAACTGCATAATTAATATCCTATTTTCAGTTTGTGATGCTTCCAGAAAAGAAAATGCATTACATGCGCGTAATAGAACTAAATTTGTTTTGATTCTGTAAAACTGTAAAGTAGAGAAAACAGAATCCCTACAGAAAGACAAACACACCAAAATTGAAAAGGTTGCTGGCTCGGTTTGATTGAGTCTGTTCATGGACGGAAGTGAAAGGTGCAAGTTACCGTCCACGCCCCTAGCACCGGCTTAACAGAATTTAACATTTTAACACAAAAATGGTGAAATTTTGAATTAAGAAACATCCGCAGATGTGTTCCTACGGCAGTTATCATAGAACCTTCGCTGGACACTTTCGTATCATTCCATGAAAAGCGGCGTATGGTCCCCAACTAAAATAATACATGTGACCTAAACGAGAAAACAATGGACGGAACTATGGAAATGTTAAAGAGGATCAGAGGTTACGAAGCCTGCATATCACAGATAAGCTGCCAAAAAAAAATAAAGTAGAAAATATTTATCTCAATAACGACCCACTGGTCTAGAGGTCATGTTCAGTCTCTCCCTTAGATGTCATCACCAAGTTACAGCATGGTTCCATTTGCAGTTTTCTTGTCGATGCTATTTCTTTTTAAATCATCATTAAATAGCAGTATTTAAGTGTGTATGTTGATAAATACACACTGAGTATTGATACAGCTTATGCAGATTTACTTGTGTTGATTTTGTTTTAAAATATTCAAATCTTATTTCCAAATCAGCCTTGTTCAGGAAAGATTGCATATCGTTATCTAATGACATTTAAGTAACGTCACCAACGCTTAGTAACAGTAATAAACTGTTTTGTTACAGAACAGACCATTTTGTCGGTAAAATTAACTTTTCGCTCATCCTATAACATTCAGTAATAATTTTCAGTAAATGCCACAGATAATATTAGTTAATGATAGAAATATGATAGGAACTACACGAGATAAAGATCATAAAAATCATCGTCTTTTCCGTACAATAACGTGTATTAAAATGTACCTTTAAATCTCTTGTGTAACAAAATAGCAATTACAAGTCAAGAAATGTTTCTTTCAATATTAAGACTGGCCAATTCAATACGATCAAGATATTATTTCTATTAAACCAGAATAACCAGGGGATGGAGTCTTTACAGACCTATCTATTAGATGTTCTCATACTGTTATGTAATGTGTATTTCATATCTTCCTAGCAATTCTTTATAATATAAGTTGTTGATTTCTATATTATATTGTCTGGACACATGGTGCACTTTTGTCAATGGATTTGAAAAGTTGTTCTATTCAATAATGGAACCTTGTAATCAGATGTTTGCTTACATGTAATAAAATAGTAAGATTTCAACTGACATTTTTAACAAATTCCATTTTTTTTAGAAAACTGAAAATTACAAAAAAATATTTGCAGATAAACATAATAATGGATAATGTAAGAGAAACTGTTCTCTTTGCGTCTGAAATGAAATACTTTGAGGTATATTGCAATTCTTTGCGTAAGTAAGCAAAACTCTTTCATCATATACCGTATGAACTATTTAAACAAATACAATCATGGTCAACTAAAAACTTGAAAAGTGTTTTATATCAATACAATATTTAGTATTATATTTGTTCTGCTGTTTGATTATTGACACAGAATGATTTTCTTTAACGATTTTCAATAAAAGAAAAAATATTCAGACTACTTTAAATATTTGATATGATCCATTACAAAAGGAAAAGATTTAGACTAATTAGTTAAAAAATGTCGGAAATGTCTGTCATGGCAATTAATTGATTTCTAAAAATATAAATCATAACAAAAGGCAAAGATTAAGACAATTTTGTTAATTGATCACCGAAAAGGAGTAAGTTAATTAATGGATGATTAAAAAAAATAAGTCATATCAAAAGGCAAAGATTTCGACTACAATATTCATTAAAAGAAGATATTAATTAAATGTAATCCATATCAAAAGGCAAATATCCGCTCTACTATGTTCTTTTAAAAAAAGATATTACACCTATTCCTTTTCAATTTTTTTAAATTTAAAGATAAAAAATTGTACTACTGGTCCGTTCACGGAGCTTTCACGGAATATATATATAGCGAACAAGCCATGTATGAATGCAATTTAACAAAGGCTCTGGTGAAACCCTTTGAAGAAATACACTTAAAAATAGCTTGCGTTCAACTTTCTGTTATGAATAGTTGAACGACTGCCTATATTATCTGGAACCTTAAAACCGGGAAGATGTTATTAATAAATTGATTCAGTTAAAATGAGTTAGCTAGACAAGTAATTATTTTCTAGATGATGTCATTTATCAAGATAAATACAATTATCGAATAGACATACAAGTTAGAAACATTTTTTTGTGTGAGTTAATATTTCCTTAGTGTACGTTCTTGTCGTCTCACTGATTTTAAATTTTAAAATGTTTGGGGAAAGCAAACATTTCTTATGGCATTTATTATACAGAGGGAGGAAAATAAACACCCTTTTTAAAATAAGAAAAAAAACAACCCAAAAATACAATGCTGAAAATAAAATCAGTACGCATCCTTGTACTGGCATAAAATGAATCTTATAAAAACCTGTTTTATATTTTCCCACATTTGGAAATAAAGTATCCCCATACACAAATACAAAACCCCAACAGAAATAAAGAAAATTGAAATCAGGCAGAGTGACCCCCGGCCCGACGCTGCTGGGGTTTAAAACCCAATCCGCATGGGTTTAATAAAGTTTTTTTTCCGCAAAAAAAACCCCTTTTAGGCTGGGGGGATTGCCCTTTAGAGTTAGGCTCAGAATTGCAGCCGCGTTTATCCTGAATGATCGAAAAATGAGAGGAAAAAAAAAACACCTTTTTTCAAACTTTTATAGAAGATTAAGGGTTTTTTAAAATTTAAAGCCAAACCCAAAAAAGCCCCCTCAGAAACGAAATAAATTTCAAATTAAACCCAACCCCACGAATATTTTACATTCTAAACATTGTTTCCTTTATTAGTTACACATTTGTCATTTTTACTTGTGTATCTTTTGACCAAATTTGGAAACTGTTGTCTTTTTCATTTCATAAAGAAATTACAAGGAAAGTACATTGAATTTATACTACCGCTTAGATTGTGGTTGTATGACACATGAATTACTTATTGAAGACTTAAATTATCAAATGAACGGCGCTGGCTACATCATAATATCTCATAACGTTTTTATGACTGAAGTATGAAGTCAGTAAAATAGCTGTTCGTGTTAAATATTATTTGTACAGAAGAAATTTGTCTCCTTTCACAACATATCACGACTTTATTAGACAATAAAATCACCTGTTTTGTTAATTTTATTTTAAACTATATAATAAATATCCTATAACATCTTAGTGATGCTTCCAGAATAGAAATAATTAACATCAAAAATGTTATATGTGTATTATTGTGTCATTTATATTGCAAATAGGATTTAATTGTACGTGTTAATTACGACGCTGTAAAATGTATTTTTGATTTACTAAAAATATAAAATTTTCCCTTTTCTCAGTTTTCGTTCTTTAAATAATAGTCGAAAACAACATTGGTTATACGATATTGCATATATTGTTCATAGATGACAATTAAGTATTCTTTATTTTTCATGTTATGAAGCTGACCTTTAACTTGTAAAATGAAATTCCAATTGATCATAAAACATTTTTATGCTATAGAGAACGTTAGATACGTTATAGGAATTACACCTGAAACGGATAAAAAAGGCTAATGTCTTATCAAGACAATAACATTTATTACCTATAAATCTCTTGTGTAACAAAATAGCAGAAATGTTTCTTTCTATATTAAGACAGGCCAATTCAATATGAAAAAGATTTTATTTCTATTACTTTAAACCAGAATAACTAGGGGATGCAGTCTTTATAAAATTCAAACATATCTATCAGATGGTCTGGTACTGTTATTTAATGTGTATTTCATTTCGTCCAAGCGATTTGTTACAATATAAAGCTGTTGATATCTAAATGATACTGTCTGAACACATGGTGCATCTTTGTCAATACATTTGATAATTTCTTATTCTATGAATAAACCTTATTCACATATAACGACACTGAGTTTTTTATCTATATTTATTAACAAAAAACTATTTTAAATACACTTAATTGTAAAAAACTAAAAAGATGCTCACAAGAAATGTACAATGAAAGAAGCTAGAAGGTGCTGGTAACCGTAAGAGATAAATTTTTTTGCTGTGACAGTAGTCAACCTCCTTTAAAATCTACCTTCATTATACATTCATGCTTACCTGTCATTCTGGGATCTACTTGTTTATGGTTCATGATCTAATTATCATGATCTGTAATGTTATATATGAAAGTTGATTGATCTGCAATGGGAACAGTTCTCCATTAGTATTCCCAATAGTGATGAAAACAAGAGAAATGTATTGTTTGGATATTGGTATGAAATACTTTTTGAAAATAAAGTAATGACTTTGAGTTCTAAGTGAAATATATTGCTCATTTATGTGACAAAAAAAACTTATATTTTATTCTAGGACAATTAATTATTTATAATATTCCAAGGGGGGATAACCTCGCCAATCATGTTTTCTATATTTTAAATGATACTAAAATATTTTACAAGACGACCCAAATGTTCGCATTATCAATTTACATTTGTATTGCAAAATGAAGTGGCTAGCCTTACGGGCCCGTACGGCTAGCCAAAAATTCTAGCCGTACGTGAGTCACGTACGGCTAGACTGTACACACTGTATTGTCTAGCCATACGGCACTTTTTCAAAAATATATGAAATTTGAGAATGCATAGGTTTTTTATGTATTAAACGAGGATTTCAACCAGGAAACAGCAATTGTCTACGTATGTTTACTTTTTAGAGATGAATCGCCATGTTGGCTAAATACAGAATCATAACGATTTATATTTATTTATTTGAAAATACAATTATAGCTATTGCTATAAGTTGCTAATATTGGTTTTATTTTTCAATGCTCTATTAATTTATTTATTCCTTTCAGATCATGCCGTTATGAAACAAGTTTCTTTGGCCGTTATGATTATACATTCCATGTGCTTTATCAACAAAAATTGATTCAATAATTTATTTTTCATACCAAAAACAACAACAAATCTTATATAATCATAAAAACAAAAACGTTATAACTAAACTATTTGTTATTTAATCATAGTTATAACTTTGCATACGCATATACAATGTACTTTGTATAATGCGTAATGCAATTTTGACACTTTTATCGCGATGACAACGCTATCATAATTTTCCTTTTTTTTTTTTACAAAGCATTTTTAATAAAGTACGATGCCAAACGCGGGTCTTTGGTTGAAGTCCTCGTTTATAGACACAAAAGAAAATATGCATTATTGACTTTATTATAATTTTAAAAAGTGCCGTACGGCTAGACAATACAGTGTGGCCAGGCTAGCCGTACGTGACTCACGTATGGCTAGAACTTTTGGCTAGCCGTACGGGCCCGTGCGGCTAGCCAGTTCTATTTTAAAAAGTGGAATTGAGCTGTTAATGTAAATAAAACTAAAATTGTTGGTTTTAGAAAAAGTAGTCAATTAAGTAAAGAGTTCAAATGGTAATTGAATTAATATAAAAATTGTTCAAAACTTTATTACTTGGGAATTGTATTTTCTAGTGGCGGTTCATTTGTACCTGCAAGGAATACCCTAAGTGGGAAAGACTTGAGGGTAATTAACTCTTTACTTAACATTACAAACATATATCTATAGAAATAATGTTCAATTTGTTCGATGCTTATGTTTTTTCTTTTTTAATAATAATTGTAGAGTATGGGGCTTTAGCAAAACAGAAAGCACTGATCGTATGGAAAGAGAAATGTGTAAATGGTTATTCAATGTAAAATGTCAATAAATACTCTATCATTGTATCCTGAACTAGGTATATTTCCTCTGTATATTGAAAGAAATGTAAAAATAGCAAAATATTGGTTAAAGGTACACGGCGAGTCAGAACTGCATTTTAACAAGTATTCTAAGTTCCCAAATAAATGACCTATCAACTAACTCAAATGTTGTCAATTGGTTATCAAAAGTTGTCAAAACATGTTACAAAACGCTTGGTTTTCCGAAGTAAGGTTAAATGCAGAATCAGTTGAAAATTTTATACCAGCTATCACATCACAGCTCAGGGATAAACATGTAACCCAATGGCGACCATATATGGCGTTATGATCTTCCTTGCAATTGCATTCAACTATTAAAGTTAAATATAAAATGTCTTTTTATATTATTTTATTAGAAAATACAAAACACAGATCAGTACTTGCAAAAATAAGATTAAGTATCCATAAAGTATATTTTGAATCTAGACGACACAAGGAATATTGAAAGAAGTCAGCTAAAATGCGCATAATGTACGTCCGGGATATAGAGGATGAATTTCATTTTAAGTTAATATGTCTATTAATAGCAGTTAATAGCCGTAGACGTGTTTATATTTCAAGGTTTAAAGACTTTACTGAAAATACTAATTTTTACAAGTTCGTGAAATTGTTAAACGTAGATGGACAATTGGTTATTAGGAAACTAGCAATATTTTGTATTATTTAAAGCGTTCGAAAGACGAGACAATTTGGTAAATTAGAATATCAATATAATATCATTACTGCAGTAACTTATGTTTTGACATTCTCAATTAATTTGTTAAACTATTTCATGTTTTGTATGTAGTTTATATATGTGACTGTAACTGATTGAATTTATTATAGGATTTCTTGATGCATGCATTGTAATAAATATACATGGATATGTATGTTATGGGTGGTGAGCCCAAGTCAGAAATATATAATATAATGTTCTGTTCCACAAAAATATATAATGCCGGATCATATATCTCAAACTTAAACAGCATACAGTATAGTATTTTGTGTCGTATGTTGTCCTGTATGAAACGTAAGACTAGCATCATGCAACTAGTTATGGTTTTGCCGGTCATATTTTTCGGACCAATTCAAATTCATTGTCACTGTGACGAGTGATAAACTTTATATTAATTTCTTATTTATTCCTCTTTTGAATAATAATCGATTATTTGTGTGTTTTGAAAACATAGTTAAATTGTAGTAAAGAAATAGATAAAAGTGTAAAAATATATAAAAACTTTAAATATTGTTTTAGTGCCATCTATATCTAAATACGTACTATCCTTAAAACGAAAAAAAGAGGACCATTTAAATAATTTTAAAAATCCCTGTTTACATTTGGTTGTTCATATTTTATCATAATATTTGCAAAATAGGGGTAAATATTTAAAATTAAGTATAAAAGTATTTATATTTGTGTGTAGGAAATACAAAAACACTTTAAAACACGAATACTTCAAACGTTTCCCTTGACGAAAACCATACGGTCCAATTAGAGATTATTGAAAAGTTATGATGTCTGCACCTGATATTACTTTATGGACATTTGCAGTAATTGAAATATAATGTTCCCAATGGCTTCCCTATCAAGCGTTATTGTACAGGGCAGTATCTTTATTGCTAAGTAGGTATGGCATATATGATACATATGGCCAAGCACACACTAGCAACAGGTGCACTGCTCAACACGCAAGGCAAAAGTTTAGAACTTTGTGACATTGTAGTTTCTTCAAAAGAAGATAGATTACTTATATTGAGATTTTTACGTATATTTCTAAATTTGATTAATATTTTGATTTAAGTAAGGTAAAGTCTTGTTTTAGGAAAGTAAATCAAGATATGGTAATGATACAAAATATTTAGTAATGAAAACAAAACATTATATTGTGTAAGTGAGTAAAATGTGTAGTAAAAAAAAATGGCATGAAAGATTTATTTACTGTATGCATTATGAATAATTTAATTGAGCATATGTATTGCACACATTTTAATGCATAATGGTATGATTTCTTTTCTTCAGATTTACCAAGTCCAATAGTATTGTGATTTCAACAAACTCCTTTTCCGATTTCATGATAATTATTTAAAAAAAACTAAATCAGTTAAGTTATTTTGGATCCCAAGCCACAAAGAATACGAATAAAAAAGTAGATGCTTTTGCTAAACAGTAATTGAATTCTAGATTGATCGTTACCAAACGTTGACTTAAATCTCAATAAGTGAATCTATTTCAACTGAAAGGAAATCAAATTAGGAGAAAGCTGTATTAAACGAACTTCATAATATCATTCCTTTGCTTGATAAAAAAAACAGTCTCAATTTCTCCTTAACCGTTGTGATAAAGTTGTACTTCTTTGATGTAGTATTGGACATGTATTACACATAATCATCGAATTACACATTATAATTTTTACTATTTCAACAGGAGACGATGCTCCATTTTATATAGCTTGAATGAATATTTTACTGTCAAACACTTGTTCTTGAATACAATGATCTTGCACATGTTCGTATTTCGTAATAGATTTTTGTAAGTCAATTCACTTACCGATTTTAGCCCTAATTCCACCTGAAAAGTTGATCGATTATTTAATGGAAATAAACTTGTTTTCTAAAATATAAAATTATACTAATTACCAACTCATTTTAGGCATAATAGTGTTCGGCGCGATATCACCAGCTATGTGTCAATGTGGCCGTTAAATCCAAACAAAATAACAAACAAAATGAGCATAATTATGTGATTTTTATCGCAACTGTATGCCATTTGTATTTAAAATATACCTTCCTTTCTTTTGATAAAGAATCATTTTAATAAAAATAAAGAAATATGAAATCCTTGTGTGGAAGAATCCATTTCATGTCCCTTCATGTAAAATGTTAATATAATGAAGGTTTACTGGTTTCACAGGTCGTTCACTACAAGAAAGTTTAAGTTTCTCGCCTCAGGCTTTTAATTATCAATCATATAAGATCAATTTTGTCGAAGTGTATGAGCCTATATCTGCTGTGAGCATCGTAACACTGTTACATTGATTTGAAGTTAACTTGACAAGTTATTTATTTCTCAGCCGAAACCAATTATGTATATAATGAATAACTAGACATGCACGCTAAAATTATTCTGTTTCTGATAATGATCTATTTGATTTGTCGTCAGTTTGAGTTTTTATCACATAATTCTGAAGACAGACAACTGAAGGATTTACATGAATATCATAGTAAAGAATATTGAATGCTTTTTCAGCATTTCTTAAATGTTTCATCAATATCCTAAAATGGAATGTGTATAATATAGATTTGTAAAAGTATTAATTTCTTATTGTATAATTTTAGCACTTAAGTAATGTAAAAAAATGCATTTCAATGATCATTTTGACTGAAATAAATGTTTGGATAGCAATACATATTGTACAACTTTTCACATGATGCTAAATGATTTCACATTCAATAGAAGATCCATACGAATACAGGAGTAAAACTTATTGCTGTATTTGTTCAAACAAACAATATCATCTACTACTTGTCAATCTCTAGTGTAAGGAAACCAATTTCCACGTTCACGCAAGATAAGCCAAAATAACCAGGATGCAGTTTTACAGATAATACATATATATGTATTAAAGTGTCTGCAAATTAATAAGCATTTCTTATCGTTTTAGTCACTTATGTAAACAAATGTTTATTGCCTTAGCCTTTTACCTTCTGTTTTTCTTAATAAACTTGTCCAGCATACTTTTTTCGGAACAGTCCATTATTAAATTAGGGAAATCAGCTATCCAAACAATAATAGAATGCTTAGTCTACCTGATTTCATTAAGTTTAGAATTAAATTATACCTACACAATCGATGATAAATATAACTTTTTAATCATTTGTTTATCAAAATATGATTATTAAAAGAATATCACAATCGAACAATAACGAGCTAGTCACGTTATTTCCGATGGTGGTGGAAGAAAAAGTGACTGAACAAGGTTTTTAAACGTGAATGAGTACAGAAAACAAAAATGTTAACCTGTATGTGTGTAGGCAAGGAAAATCCATTTATCAAGCATAATTGCTTGCGTTTTATTTCTGGAGAAGTTAAAATTGATGTTCTAAAAGCAAATAAAAAGCAATTACCTAATTATCCCCTTGAGACTTTGAAGAACGCAAGGAATGCTTAATTTCGTCACAGTTAATTTCACACCAATAGTTTTCTTATCTGTCATCATATCGTTTTTTGGCACTCTGTATTTCGGAAAGTTCATCAATATTAGCAGCAAATGCATCTTTGTTGCAAATGAGATAACGAAAAAGTATGAAAGCCAGAATTCTCTTTTAGGGATTAATCATATAAAGGGAAACAGGTGATGTATTTTACAACTTAAAGATAAATGTTCCGGTTTACAAAAGATCTGTTGGGAAAACTGAAGACAAAAAACGGAAAGATTAAATAGGTAACATAATTTCTTTAAACTGGCGCTAAAATTCGTTTACATTTTTGTATATATCAGTCAGTTAACAAATGGGTCATCATTTTGAACGCTTTTGAAAAGACTTTTAATCCAATGTTTGGAATAGCAATTGAAAAGCTAACTATAACCTATGTTTCAATAGGAAATGTTAAAGTTCTGAAAAAACTTTATTCAACATGTTTAAATATCAATGGAGATATTTAGAGATGTTTGTTCTTTTGTGTGTAAATTTACCCTCAGTTTCGTATTAAATTGAGTAGTTATAATCGCATTTTATGAAAAAATAAAAGCAGAATTAAATATGACATAATATTGAAATAGTACTCTAAAAATAGTAATAAAATGTATATACGTAACAGGTCTGAAATCATTCTAAGTGACGAGCATCGTAAAGGTAAATAATTTGTTGTATAGATATCTGTTTAGTTAGATGTAGACTAAAATAAAATATATGTATAAGTGTACAAAATATAAACGGCAATTACATGGCGCAAACTACGCTGATTTGGCGATGAGAACTTTGCATGCAATTAGAACTAAGTTCTGAATTGCTGTTTGTTTAGAAATCTTGCAGTTGAACAGGTCAGAACATGGAACATTTATTGGTAATTCACACGACTTGAACAAGACAGACTTATATTATAAATTAAATAATCATATTTTGATTGTATTTTACCAGAAAACAGCTATACAAAACAGTATTGTACTTTTCCCCTGACATGAAATTCCGAGGATGTGCAACATTAAGTATCTATTAACTGTTAAAGACCATTGTTGGTGATTTAAATAAATGTTATTTTGAATTAATTATCACATGTCATGTTTGTAACCATTTTCAATCAATTTTAAAAGAAAATTTTCATTTTCATTTGATTTGTTGACAAAATTTAAATTTATACTTTCCGTTCTTAAATCCTTCTATATCAATAAAAACCATGACACACATATGTTTGAATGAAACCAATCTTCCACAGCTTCAAAAAACAACACAAAACAAAACTCTCGCATGCTTCTTTTAACGAAACAAACTTCTATAATAATTAATTCAATGACATTACGTTAAAGATTATTATAAGTTAATCTAAATTGGTTATTTTTTGTTCTATTAACTTAAAGCTATTTATTTGGAAAAAAAAGTCCTGTTTAAAATTTAACATTTTGTACAAATGTACAGTATATGCAAATTATTTCTACTTTCTATGGTCGCTGTTTAATAGGCACCACATGAAATATAGGCGATAAAAGTTCGTTGTCTTCATTTACTGCCTTGAAATCTCGTGTGTAACGAAAGCAATTTACACTGAACAAATGATTTTGTCTATATTTGGATGATTGACCGGGTCAAAATAAACAAGATTTTATGTCTACGTATAAAGCCAGAAGAACCAGGGGATGAAGTTTATACAAAACTGCAGACATATGTTTCAAAATGTCTGTAAAACAATAAGCAGTTTTTTAAAATCGTTTTGCTAACTTGTTATAATTTATAGCTGTAAAATACATTGTTTAGTTTTGCAAATAAATAGCGTTGTTTTAAATATAGATGAAACAGAATCATTGTTGTTTGAAATTTTATAAACTATTTTATAGACTGCAAGGTTATGAAAAATATTGGTCTGAAAAGATAAATATAAAATATTAAACAGTTTTTACATAAAAGATATTAGATTTTTAATACCGGAAATCTGTCATTTGATGAATATCAAAGTTATAAAAGGAAATTAAAATCATTGGTACGTACATATTTTTTTTGCAGAATCAGAACAATTGTAACAATATGATAACTTTTAAAGATTTTACACTATTTTATTTTTATTTCAAAATCTATCGAAGTTAATATTACATAATTTATTATTTTTTCAGTGATACTCAAAGAATAACACAAAATGATTATATCTGGTAAAAGTGTATTTCATTCTTTACCTTTCAATAATAAAAATGAACAACATAAAATTTGTTTATATTTTTATTTAAATAGTGTAAACCGGAAATGAGGAACTGAGTATTGGACCGTGTTATATACGCTAAGGAATAAATTGTGTATCCTTACAAATATGTAAAAGGAAAAAAGGTCCACGTGTACCACATATTTTTTGCGTACAATTGTTATCAGAAAAAGGTTGTTTTTGTAGCAAATTAACTATCAAATATAAATCAACTACCTAATTAACGCATTGAGAATGGCAAGTGCATTAGATAAGTTTTACAAGTCTTACATTTAATTTAATAGATTTTTGAAGATTGTGCTCTCTGTATTTTAAAGATATTTCCACCATAAGTCGCAAATATATATTGTTTGTTCCAACTGAAAACAAATTTTTAGATAACAAATAAAACGTGGGCTGAATATATTCGCTTGTCAGTCAATCTATGTATCATAAACATAACTTTGGTTGTTGAGTGTTCGATTTGATATAGGTCTAGACCTATGTGTCAGCAAAGTTCCAGATAATTCGCTGACTATTTTTGTTCTAAAAATAATTATTCTAAATGTGAAAAAAGACAGACAAAAAAGCGTTGTAATAATTTTACTCAAATCGGTCTAAGAATAGCACAAAAAAGTTTTCAATTTATTTCTGGTTTAACTTCTTTATCACTATTTGCATATCTTTCAGTATTGAATATCGCAGCTGATTGATGTGAGAACTTTCTTGTTTTCAAACCTAAGTGGAATTCTTTTAACAAACATTACATTCGATATTTGGTATTTTAACTGTGTTTCATCAGCAAACTATTATTAAAATTTAAATGGAAAATGTACATTAAATTTCATTAAAGTTCCAAAAATAAGTTATCAATAAACTTTGAAAACTTGTTTTGGAATATTGATGAAGATCTAAAGAGGTCTTTGATTATATAAATGTATTGCCTGTTTGCATGCTACAGTATAATTCTAATGACATTTGATAAATCATTGTTAGTAGTAAAACTCGTTACAAGATCTGACATGCTTTCAAACTATTAATAAAGATCTTAAAATTGTTATTTTAATAAACATGTTTTGTACTAAAGAATGGAATATCACGTACATTTGCATCAATTCAACCTGTAACATATTTTTTTACGATCAAAATCATTTAGATTAAAATAGTACGCATATTTAGTAAACCTTACTAGCTTAAAAAAAGTTTGGGGCAATTTGCAAATAAATTATATAATATAATATGAACAATGCTAAAGCGAACTGTTTTGATAACGGATGAAATTGTATATTGAAAGAATTGCAAAGAGATATAAACTGGGAAAAAACAGCTTGTTTTAAATATCGTTCGAACGCCATCTTTGTCATATTTACATGATTTAGCATCATATTTATGGCACAACAAACAAAACGAGTGACAATTAGGAAGGTAATACTAGT